>NC_091434.1:124472186-124766292 GCF_964237555.1 Oryctolagus cuniculus
TATCTTTAATTCTCTAAGTCTAGTCTAGTATGTGGTCCCTGATTCTTTACAAAATTAAAATGAAAAGATTAATCTCAGTATATCATAAAGCTCTGAATTAAATAAAGGACATAAGGGGCTGACATTGTGATGTAGTGGGTGAAGTTGCTGCGTGTAATGCCTACATCCCATATGGGTGCCAGTTCACGTACTGGCTGCTTCTCCTTTCCAGCTCCCTACAATGGCCCCCAAGAGTTTGGGTCTATGCACCCATGTGGGAGACAGAAGTTCCTGGCCTCGACCTGACCCAACCTGGCCATTGAGGCCATCTGAGGCCTGAACCAGAGGATAGACTATTTCTTTTGGTCTCTCCCTCAGTCTCTGTAATTCTGACTTTCAAATAAATATTTTAAAAAAATCAGGACATAAATGCAAAATAGTGTCTGACCTGGATCTAGGTATGAGTAATACAATAAGCACAAACTCTGTGATATAGTATAGCATTTTTTCTAGTATAATGTGAAATCCATTGATGTTAAATTGGGGGAAAAAAAATCAGTGTTTTAGTAATGAGACACAAAATGAGAGAGGTGGCTTACTATGATGTTAGACATTTTAATGCTAAATTTTGAAAAGATAGTTTTAGAGTTTCAGTCAGCAGAATAAAAATTCCCAGCTTCCTTGTGATTAGAAGGTACATATAAACATATCCAGACACCACTGTACCATAGATGCTGTAAGATGTAATCATTACTATCCTGAAATATGTGAGTCTTTCTCTCTGCGTCAGATGGGACTTATACATAGCAGCTTCCAACAGATCCCTTGTTCCATCTCTCAATGAGCAAATAAACATTTTTTTTTAGATTTTTTTTATTTATTTTATTTATTTTTTATTTTATTTATTTTATTTATTATTTATTTATTTTTTTATTTGAAAAGCAAGGTTCCTAAAAGAGGAGGAGAGTGAGGCAGATAGAGTTCTTCCATCTGCTGGTTCACTCCCCAAATGGACACAATGGCTGGAGCTGGTCAAGACCAAATTCAGCAACCAGGAGCTTACTCCTGGTCTCCCATGTGGGTGACAGGGGCCCAAGAACCTGAGCCATCTTCTACAGCTATCCCAGATGCATTCACAGGGAGCTGGATTGAAAATGGAATAGCCAGAACTCAAGCAAGTGCCCAAATGGAATGTCAGCATCACAGACAGAGGCCTAACACGCTATGCCACAGCGCTGACCCTGAGCACTTAAACTTAACACAAGCTGTGACATGGAGGAAATCATACTCTCTGAATATTGTCAGGCCCTGTTTGATGTAGACCCTTCTGGTGGAGGACAAAACTTGATGAACTCCCTTCCTCACATTTCACTGCCATGGCTTCATTCTGATGGCTTTGCCCCAGTGAGCCTGGGCTCCCTAAGTGCTCTTTTGTAGTCATTCCGCTTGCTCCAGGCCTATGGCATCACACAGGATTGGTCCATTATAGAGCTGTTTTGGGGCCCATGGAATATACTATTCCATACAAACACATTTTTTTTTTTTTTGACAGGCAGAGTGGACAGTGAGAGAGAGAGACAGAGAGAAAGGTCTTCCTTTGCCATTGGTTCACCCTCCAATGGCCGCTGCGGCCAGTGCACCACGCTGATCCGATGGCAGGAGCCAGGTACTTCTCCTGGTCTCCCACGGGGTGCAGGGCCCAAGCACCTGGGCCATCCTCCACTGCACTCCCGGGCCACAGCAGAGAGCTGGCCTGGAAGAGGGGCATCCGGGACAGAATCCGGCGCCCCGACAGGGACTAGAATCTGGTGTGCCGGTGCCGCAAGGTGGAGGATTAGCCTAGTGAGCCGCGGTGCTGGCACAAACACATTTTTTTAGAAGCTTTGAAATTCCTTTTTCAGAAACTATAGACTTCAATCTCTTTGTTCTGGTTCTGTTGTGACAGAGTCAGTGGTGATAAGGAAATTGGAAGTATGTCTTCATGTTCATAGGCAATGTCCTTGTGCTCAAATTTCAGCCCAACCTTTCAGTTAAAAAGTAAGGGCCAGCATTCTGGTGTCACAGGTTGCTTATGACGCTGGCATCACCAGTTCAAGTCTCTGCTGCTCCACTTCTGATCTAGTTCCCTGCTAATGCACCTGGGAAAGCAGCAGATTGTGGCTCAAGTAATTGGGTCCCTGCCGCTCATGTGAGAGACCAGGATGGAGTTCTTTACTCCTGGCTTTGGCCTGACCCAACCCCAGGTTTTGCAGTCATCTGTGGAGAAGCAGTGGCGAAAAGATCTCCCACTCTCTCTGTTACCATGCCTTTCAAATAAGTAAGTAAGTTAATTATTATATTTAAAGAGGAAATTTATTTCAAAGCACATAATTCAGAGTGTACTTTTTCAAAATATTAGTTCACATTTTTAAGAGATTTTATTTATTTATTTGAGAGGTAGAGTTACAGTGAGAGGGAGAGACAGAAAGAAAGGACTTCCATCTTCTGGTTCATTCCCCAAATGGCTGCAACCACCAGAGCTGTGCTAATCTGAAGGCAGGAGCCAGGAGCTTCTTCCAGGTCTCCCACACAGGTGCAGGGGCCCAGGGACTTGGGCCATCTTGTACTGCTTTCCCAGGCCACAGCAGAGAGCTGGATTAGAAGAGGAGCAGCCTGGACTAGAACTGATGCCCTTATGGGATGCTGGTGCTGCAGGCGGAGGATTAACCTATGTCATCACAGCGCCACCGCAGTTCATATTGTTTTTAAAAGATTATCTTTGGGAATGTTCTTTATCAACACTAAATTTATTGATTACTAATTTTAGTTAATCCAAAATCGAAAATCCATCCCATCCATTAAAGCTGGTAGGAGTTCCTACATGTTGCTGTGCTGAATAGTTTTCCTATTGCATGCAGAGGCAAAAAATATATATACAGAAAATGTCACTGTCAGACTAAAATTTTTCTTTATTTTAATTCAAGGACAATTGCCTAAATTCTTATTGAAGAAAAATTATTTCTAGCATTTGCATCTTATTCCTGGAACAGTTTAGCTTTTTATTGCTAGTGTTTACATGAAATGCACTGTAATATAAATGGTTTTCATAAAAGTTGCCAACTTCCAACCACCTGCTGTGTGCTGACAGCAGTCCCAACAATTCTGCTGCAAAATAATATTCAATTGCAATATCTACTGTCAGATCCACAAATCGTTCTCTTAGGTTATGTGGTTTGTTGGAATAAGACCATATTTACTAATACTCCTTTGCTATCGCTCAGCCTTCCCAACATTATTTGCTTTGATTGATTCCACAGTGGCACGGGGAAGCAGAAATGTGATCCTGTTGGGAAACCTCATTTTGCAGTCGTTCATATGAGGAGCTGCAACTGGAAAGTGTAAGGTTCAGAGAGTTTGCAGATGGAAATAGGCCCACTGATAAAAACTTCAACGTAAAATAGAAATGCTCTCCTGCCGGTTGTGCTGTTTCCGTTCCATTTTGGCAGCAATGTCTCAGTCCAATATTTGGAACTGTACAACAGTTGCTGGAATAGGGTGCCAGAAAGAAAAGGCTTGAGAAGCTCCCAAAATTAATCTCGTGCAAAGAAGAGCTTCATGGATATTTTCTCCATGTGCCAACATTTGTTGTTATGACCTGAAGGAAATGACGAAAAATAATAATGGAAGGGTAGATTTTTCCTCAGTAGAAGTTGAAAAACACAACTGTTTTACTACACATGCAGCAGCACTCAAAAAAGCATAGCCCACAAGGGACCCATAAGCCAATATAAATGTCTTAAGTAATCCACATGCATGTGGCGAGGAATACATCGCAGTGCCATTGACATCGTAGAACAGCCTGATAACCCTTGTTGTTCCAAAAGATGTAGCTGCATCTTGGTTTTTTCCCATTCTTGCCACCTGTGAATGTGACGCACACTATGATGACCTGTTTGGTTTGTTTGTTTGTTTTTAATAAGAGTTGAACATTTTTTATAAAATATTCCAAAATCCCAAGTCAGAAGGCAAAAAGCAACCTGTGCGTCATTCTTTTGTGGGTAAAGAGCAGAGCAGAGGGGCAACAAAGAATGTGTTTGGATTGGGAGATGTGAGACTCAAACAGAAAATGAAAATAGTTGTATACGCTGCTGAGAAAATGATTTAGCCAGATAGGTGGCTGGTGTTAACATTTGTAGCATAGCTGTAAAATTTAGTTTGTGTGAAAACCCTGATGACAGACAAAACCACCTGGAAGGTTACATCTCACAGGAAAAAAATAAAAACTCAATAAGGAAGAATGAAATTTCTGCTGTGTAGGTTGTTGTATCCCTGGGGATACTGAGCAAACAGAAATATGCCAAATATTTCTATTCTTTTACTTGTGCCTCCTTGTGACTTCTTAAATGTTTTTAAAACTTATTTTTATGTAAAAAGTGACAGAGAGAGAGAGAGAGAGAGAGGTTCCATCTGCCAGTTCACTCCCCCAATACCCACATCAGCCAGGGTTGGATCAGGCTGAAGCCAAGAACCTGGGACTCATCTGAGTATCCAATTTGTGGACCAAGCTCTTGAGCCATCATCAATTGCCTTTGAAAGCATGTTAGCAAGAAGCTGGACCAGAAGTGTAGCCGCCAGTACTCTGATATGGAATGTGGGCATCTTGGTTCGAGTCCTGGATGCTCCACTTCTGATCCAGCTATCTGCTATGGCCTTGGAAAGCAGTGCAAGATGGCCCAGGACCTGGAAGAAGCTCCTGTCTCCTGGCTCCAAATGGGCTTGGGTCTGGCAGTTGCAGCCAATTAGGGAGTGAACCAGCGGATGGAAGACCTCTCTCTCTCTCTCTCTCTCTCTGCCTCTCCTTCTCTCTGTGCAACTCTAACTTTCAAATAAGTAAATAAATCTTTAAAACAAACAAACAAACAAAAACAAAAAATAAAGAAAAAGAAAAACATTTCATGGAATATGGAACAGACCTGAAGCTCAAAACAAGGGGCCTGGTCCACAAAATGGAACAGCTTTGGTCAAGCCTAGGTTATGTTGCAGTAATGGGGTGATTTGATTTTTCTGAGCCTTATCACAGATGGAAGATCTCTCTCTCTCTCTCTCTCTTTTTCTGTTTCTACCTCTCTCTATAACTCTGCCATTCAAATAAATGAAATAAATCTAAAAAAATCATTAATTAATTCACAGGTATTATTAATTTTACTTTAGATTTAGCTATCAAAAAGATCTATTTAAATTGAATTTAGCATCATAAAGTTGTATATCATGGTGTGATTTCTACAGATGAAAAATGTCAAATCACTTTTCTTATAGATGATGCATAATCATGTTCATGGAAAGATGGCAATTAGTTTTTAAAAATAGGAGTGACACTCTCAGATACTGCCTCCAATAGTCTCCCTTTCATTCAAAACTCTTCTAATTTTTGCTCCTTGTCACTCTGTATATTTTTTCCCCTGCGAGAAATAGCCATTTGCCTTTGGGCTAATAAGACCAAGTTTTAAAAGTTTCTTATCTGTGACAACAACATTTTTGACAAACACAAGCTTTTTGATAACAAAGCTCATTTTATGTGTGTCTGGAGGCTAGAATGCTTCCCATAGTGCTTGGAAGGAAAGTTATCACCATATTAAAATGACTCCGCATTTTCAATCAGATGCTGTGGCATGATGGAGATGGGGTTTACATACAAGAGACAGAAAGAAGGCATAAATGTGTCTGCTGAATTAAATATAGGAGTTTTAGTATTGTAACATCACTATGGCTTGGATTCATTTTGTTGTGTTCTTCACAAACTTCCATCATGTTGAGAGGGAACTTTTTTTTTTATAAAGAGTTCTTAAAAACAGAAGAATAAGATGGGCAAGTCACTAGACCCTTTGAGAATCAGTTAGCAAAATAGACCGCCACTCTATCTTCTGATTCCAATAGCTGCATAGCTTAAATTGATGGGGGTAAGACACTTCGCCTAAAAAACAAAACAAAACAAAAAAACTTCACAGAGCCTCTCTTTTAAAAATATTTATTTATTTATTTTATTGAAAGAGTTACAGAGAGAGGAAGAGACAGAGAGAGATCTTCCATCTGCTGGTTCAATCACCACATGGCTGTAATGGGTGGGGCTGGGCTGGGGTGAACCCAGGAGCCAGAGCTTCATCTGAGTCTCCCAGGTGGGGAACAGAGTCCCAAGCACTTAGGCCACCTTCTGCTGCTTTCTCAGGTGCATTAGCACAGAGCTAGACTAAAAATGAGGCAGACAGGACTCGAACAGGCACCCATATGGGATGCCAGGGTAACAGGCAGCAGCATAACCTGATACGCCACAATGCTGGCCCCAAGAGCCTCTCAGTTGATATTCATGGCACATTCAGGTAACAGCACAGCAGTTTTAGTGTCTTTTTTTGACAGTAGAGAAGACATATATGCAACACATTTGTCTGTCCTGAGTCACAAAGCTGGTCAGTTTAAATGCAAAGTTCCTTTTCTCCACCTTACATGTCTGTGCTTTTTGGGAAACTTAGCCCTTTTAATGCATATACAAGTATTAGCTTGTAGACAGTAATAGATTATGGGTAAAATTACCACATTTGTTTTAGGTAGCATCTTAATTATAGGCCCTAAATGTGTTGTGTACTGAAATCTCACAATTTAGTAGACTTGACATTATGAACTGTGAATTACATACATGGAAATGATTTGTCACATTAATATCATTAATAGGTGCAATTGTATTGTCTCCCTCATTAACAATCACCTATGAGCAGAGGCGTGCACATTCCATTGGGATTTTTTGTATAACAATTGGTAGTACCATATGTCCTTTGAATAAGCATTAATGTGTTGTGCTGTGGAAACCATAGTGGTTAAACTGGTGCCTAAATTTTTTAAACCACTTAAGCTAATTCTTAGTTTCAGGGAGAATACCATTAAAGAATGGGAATATATTGCATGGAATGCATCAGAAGGAGCCCTTGGTCCTTAGGGCTGATCTTTCCCATAGGCCAAACATGTTTTATTTACAATAAAAAGAAGAAAAACACAAAATAAGTTTGCTGCTTCTCCTTGGATCAAGGAAATCCACTAGGGAAGTGGGTGCTGATTAATTATTCCTTCTGAAGTCATTCATTTGCATTCCCTTAAGAATTCTTGGTGCTTCATATTCAGTGTTTGTTATGGCAGAGATGCTATCAGCCAATTGCACAGGGAAAAGATGAACTTTCGAACACTGTTATTATTTATTTCAAGTAGACAGGAAGCTGTTCCCTCAGACATAGACCTGTAGTTAACCTTACACTGTGTATTTTCTTGTAAAGAGATGAAACAATTCCAGTGGATGGTGAAGAACGAGCTTCCTGCAATTTTGACATCTGAATCTTTCAGTGGAGAAGTTGTTGAAAGTGATTATACATCTGCTAAGTCAAGCACGTTGTGTGAGCTTCAGAAGGAGAACAGCTTTCTCCTCACTTATAGTGGGGGAAACTTTTTTGATTTGCTTCTCTTGACTTTCTTATCTCGCTTACTTTTCCTCTTGAAGTAGAACTATAGAACTCAGTTACTTGAATGCTGCCACTAATATTCACTCTCCCAAGAAATACTTTGTTCCCATCTGCAGTAGTGAAATATATTCCTATATATCTTCTCTTAGGAGCATAGTTCAGTAGTGGTTTGAAAACTTCAGTATACGCAAAAATCGGGTGGAACCTCTGACCTCTAAGCTTTGTTTGGACCTCACATTCACAGCTTCCAGATCAGGTACACAGGAGAGCACCCAGGGTCGTTTTAAGCCAGGTGATTTTCATGTACTGTTTAAAGGAAGTGCACTACACCTATGATCACATAATCACATTAAAGGGACAATTGGATCATTACTAACATTAAAATGCATTTTTGGTGACAGGCATTTGGTGTAGCATAAAAGATGCTTGGGAGGTCTGCACTACATATCAATGTGCTCCAGTTTGACTCATGGTTCTACTCCCAATTTCTACTTCCTGCTAATGTGGACCCCCAGGAAGCAATGGTGAAGATCTAAGACTTTGGGCCCCAGCCACTCCTGTGACCTGGAAGAAGTTCCTGGTTCCTGGTAGCAGCCTGCCTAGCCTTGGCTGTTGCAGCCATTCGGGGTGTGAAAGGAAGATCACTCTTGGTCTCTCTGACATTTCAATAAAATAAACAAACAAAAAATACAAGAATTAATCAAAAAAGTATTTTTAGTCCTCTAATTGGTGGACTAGGGAACATTAAAAAATTATCCGAAGCTCAATCAATTTTTCTGAGTTCAGGAAAGCAGTCAAAATAATTTGCTCTACCTTAATAAAAATAAATATATTAAAATTTACAGTAACCAGTCCAATGTCCAAACAAGAAAAAATTCATCATTAAATCACTGTTATGTTTACCTGTCTTTGCCCTACTCCATATATAGTCTGCAAAAGAAATAAATGATTCTGTGAAAGTTCAAGTAACCTTCTAAAGAATCATTTATTTTCTGCTTTTATTTTTAAAAGCAGTCAATTTTTCAAGTTTATTTTAGATATTACATTATATAAATATGTAATTTATCTGACAGAATTCTAGCAAACCTAATATTTTCAAGGATAAATAATAGAGTAAATAATATAATAAAAATAATAATTTAAAAAAGTAAAATATGTAAGACTTTTTTACAAAACTGCATGGACAAATGGAATGAAAATTCAAAATTCTTTTTGTGCAAAAATTTTTGAAATGCATGTATAATTTTCTCATAGTATGCATTTTCAATGAACTTTTTGAAGATCACTCTTTTTTATTTGTATACCATTGTATTTCATTAAACAATTGATATAGAGCCCATTTACCATACAATGTATGCATCAGCAGAATTCAAATCCTTCCTGATCCTTCTCTTCTCTCTTCCATCTTCCCAATTACATCTTCAGAGCTTTAATTCTGCCCTGTTACAATAAATTAAGTCTTTTCTTCTTCCTTGATGGTTTTCTATCGTTTGCTTTATGGTCCGATGGTTCCTTTCTTGTACAGGTTAAGTTTGTTTCTGGAGTGTCTATTGTTTCTGTGAAGTTTTTGATATGGAGTACAGTATCACTGTCAGGTTGTATTACAGATTATCCCACTCCTAGCTATGCCTTTGAACTCCATCTGTGTCATTCGTGTTAGAGGCTCCTCAGGGTTACGGGAATACTAGTTCTGTCTGGACTTGCTGTTTTCTAAGCCTACTTACCAATTTTTACCATACCCTTTATCCAGATGGGTTCTTTCATGAGTCCCGATTTTTGTTTAATTTTCCATATCTGTCTTTTCTTGACTTTGACAATTTTTTGTTCTCCTTTTGACCAAAGTATAGTTTTGTTTAGTAAGAATGCATGAACAATGTTTATGGTGAATCTCTAAAAATTTGGAAATGACTTTCCTCCCTATCAATATTAACTAACATTTTATTATGGTATTGAAATATACATTTAAAATGCTTTCCAACAGAATTCTAAGGGCTACATTATTTATTTCTGGGACCAAAGATTGTTAATGAGAAATTTACCATCAATTGAACTCTCCTTTATTTATGTGAACTGTTGTGATTTCCCTAGACATTCTTATGATCTTATATTTAATCTTGGTCTAGGAAGGAATATCTCTATCCAAAACTTTCTGTACTTGAGATGAGACCTCTTGAATTGAAATCATATATTTCTTAGTTCTAAAAAATATACTTCTATTGCATGTTTGATATATTTTTTTTCATTCTATGGAATTCCTTTTAGGTGGGTTTTGGAGCTTCTGAACTTACTATTCATATATTTTTAAAGATTTATTTATTTATTTGAAAGTCAGAGTTACACACAGAGAGGAGAGAGATAGAGAGAGAGAGGTCTTCCATCCACTGGTTCACTTCCCAGTTGGCCGCAATGGGCAGAGCTGCGCCAATCTGAAGCCAGGAGCCAGAAGCTTCTTCTGGATCTCCCACATGGGTGCAGTGGCCCAAGGACTTAGGCCATCTTCCACTGCTTTCCTAGGCCATAACTGAGAGCTGGATCAGAAGTGGAGCAATCGGAACTTGAACTGGCGCCCGTATGGAATGCCAGCATTGCAGGCGGCGGCATACCTGCTATGCCACAGTTCTGGTCCCACTATTCATATTTTAACTATTGCATTTTTATTTTTGTTAATTTTCTAGATTTCCTAAAGGCTGCTCGAAAAGAATTGATTTCCTCCCATTCTTTATTTTTTAAAGATTTATTTATTTACTTGAAAGTCATAGATACACAGAGAGAAACAGAGGTCTTCCATATGATGGTTTACTCCCCAGATGGCCACAATGGCCGGAGCTGCACCGATCCGAAGCCAGGAGCCAGGAGTTTCATCTGGGTCTTCCACATGGGTGCAAGGGCCCAAGGACTTGGGCCATCTTCTACTGCCATAGCAGAGAGCTGGATGGGAAGAGGAGCAGCCGGGACTAGAACTGGTGCCCATGTGGGATGCTAGTGCTTCAGACCAGGGCTTTAACCCACTGTGCCAGAGCACAAGCCCCTTTCCCATTTTCATACTGTTTTTGATTTCTTAGCTCAAATTTTAAGATTTTTTCATTCAATAGAAGCTAAAATATTTCAAACCATTTTGAGATATCAATTACTTTCTAAAGGTTTACTTGCTATTTTGCTGTTTATGCTCATTCAGTTCCTTTGCATTTCCTTGCAAGTGAGTGGTAGTGCTTTATTTTTGTTAGTACATATAGATGTATAGATTGTGTTTCAGATTGCATGGTGTTTCTTGATTGCTGTGGGAGAAGTATTGAGAGACATCTCCAATTTTTCTTATCTGTTTTAGCAGACTTTCTTTTAAAATTTTTTGAATTTTATTGTTTATTTAGTTTAACTGATTCAATGGCTTTATGGATAAAATTCTAAGACCATAATGATATCCTTCCTCCCTCCCTCTATCCCTTCCCCTCTTTCCCTCCTCTCTTTCCCTCCTACACTCCTTCCTTCTCTCTCTCTCTCTCTCCCTCTCTCTCTTTCTTTTTCTCTTTTAGTTTTTGAGATAGGATATTTTAAGTTTACATTATGGTAAAAAGATTTAATATTTCACCAAATAAGAAGTTTAACAAGTAAGAACCAAAATGACCATAGTTTAGTGGGAATATAGACAACAACTATAAACAATAATTGAATGGAAAGCCATTTCACACGTATACAGTAAAATTTAAAGTTATCACAGATGATTAAAACTATAGTATTATAACATTCTTTTTTTAATTTTTTTTTTATTTACTAGACAGGTAGAGTTACATACAGTGAGAGAGGGAGACAGAGAGAAAGATCTTCCTTCCGTTGGTTTACTCCCCAAATGGCCGCTATGGCTGGCACTGCACCTATCCGAAGCCAGGAGCCAAGTGCTTCTTCCTGGTCTCCCATGCGGGCACAGGGGCCCAAGCACTTAGACCATCCTCCACTGCCCTTCAGGGCCACAGCAGAGAGCTGGACTGGAAGAGGAGCAACTGGGACTAGAACCCGGTGCCCATTTGGGATGCCGGCACCGCAGGCAGAGGATTAGCCAAGTGAGCCACGGTGCTGGCCCCATTATAACGTTCTTAACCATTGGATTCACAAAGGTATGAAACAAAGTTTTTCAAAACTATGTTTGCAGAAATACTAATCCACACAGATATTTCTATATTTTTTCTTTTAGCTCCCACAGATAAGATAGAACATGCAGCATTCATGCTTCTGGGTCTGGCTTATTTCACTCAACATGATGTCCTCCAGTCACATCTATTTCACTGAAAGTGGTCGACTTTCATTCCTTTTAATACCTGAATAATACTATATTTTATATATGTGTATATATATAATATTTTCTTTATCCATTCATCTGATGATGGGTACCTTGGTTGATTCCAAATTTTAGCTATCGTGAACAGTGCTGCTATGAACATGGTGGTGCAGGTATCTCTTTGATACAACATGTTCATGTCTTTTTTTTAAAAAAAAAAGATTTATTCATTTATTTATTTAGAAAGCAGAGTAATACAGAGGCAGAGGCAGGGGAAAAGAGAGAAAGAGAGAGAGAGAGAGAGAGAGAGAGAGAGTCTTCCAATTGCTGGTTCACTCTTGGCCGCAACAGCCAGAGCTGGGCCAATCCAAAACCAGGAGCCAGGAGTTTCTTCCAGGTCTCCCATGCGGGTGCAGGGGCCCAAGGACTTGGGCCATCTTTAATGTTTTCCCAGGCCATACGCAGAAAGACAGATCATAAGAGGAGCAGCCAGGACTAGAACCGGCACCCATATGTGATGCCAGCACTGCACTCATTGGCTTTACGCACTAAGCCTCAGCGCCAGCCCCATGTTCATGTCTTTTGAGTATTATATCCAGGAGTGGGATCACTGGCTCCTATGGAAAGCCCATTTCCAGTTTTCTAGGAAACCTCCACACCATTTTCCACAGTGGCTGCACTAATTTACTTTCCTACCAACGGTGTAAGAGCTCTCCTGTGTCCACATCCTTGCCAGCACTTGTTCCTCTCTGTGTTTTGGATTTTAGACATTCTGACGGGAGTGAGGAGATATCTCATTGTGGTTTTAATTAATATTTCCCTTGTGGCTGCTATCACACATTTTTTTCAGCATTTGCTAGTCATTTTATTTCTTCTTTTGAGGACTGTTTATTAAAGTCCTTTGCTGTTTCTCAGCTACATTGATTGTTTTTTATTGTTGAGTTTATTTTTTTAAGTTTTTGATATATTTGGGAAATTAATCCCAAGTTGGGTATTGGTTTGCAAGCATTTATTCCCAGTCTGGCAGATGTCTCTTCACTCTATTGCTAACTTATTTTGCTATGCCAAAGCTTCTGAGCTTGACACAGTCCCATTTATTTAGCTTTGCCTTTGTTGCCTGTGCTTCGGGTATCTTGTCCAAGAAGTTGTGCTCCCTACCAATGTCTTGGAGTGTTACCCTCGTGTTTTCTCTCAGCATCCTCATAGTCTTAGGTCTTATATTTAGGTCTTTGATCCATCTTGAGTTGGTTTTTGTACATGTTGAGAGATATGGATCTAATTTCATTCTTCTACATATGTAAATATAGCTTTGATGGCACCATTTGTTAAAGAGACATCCTTACTCCAAGTATGGTCTGAGCACTTTTGTCAAAAATCAGTTGGATGTATGTATGTGGATTAATTTCCAGGCTGTCTATTCTGTCCCTCTGAACTATGTATTGATTTTTACGACAGTACTATGCTGTTTCTATTACTATAGCTTTGTAGTATGCTATGGAGTCCAGTATTGTGATGCCTCCAGCTTGGTTTTTCTTGTTCAGGATCACTTTGGCTATTCTGGGTCTTTTGTGATTTCATATAAATTTTAGCATTCATTTTTCTAGTTCTCTATAAAACAAGATTGCTATTTGGATAGGGATTGTATTGAATCTGTAGATTGCTTTAGGTAGTATAGACATTTTAGTGATACTGACTCTTCGATTCATGAGCTAGGAATATCTTCCCATTTTTTATGTGTCCTTGATGATTTCTTTCATCAGTGTTTGATAATTTCCTTTGTAGAGATATGTCACTTGTTTGGTTAAATTTATTCCTAAATATCTGTGGGCTTTTTTGGTGGCTATTTTGAATGGGATTTCTTTCCAGATTTCTCCTTCTGTGAGTTCATCATTAGCATGCAACAAAGCTACTGTTACTGTAGGATTATTTTGTAACCTGAAACTTGACTGAATTTGTTTATTAATTCTAGCAGCTTTTCAGTAGAGTGTTTAGGTTTTTCCATGTACAACATCATGTTCTTTGCAAACATGCATAATTTGACTCCCTTTTTTTTCCAATTTTGTTGTCTTTTCTTTCTCCCTCCTAATTGCTCTTGGTAAAGCCTCCCGTGCTCTATTGAATAAGAGTGGTGAAAGTGGACATCACTGATTTGTTCCAGATCTGAGGGGAAATGCTTTCAGCTTTTCTCGATTCAGTATAATATTAACTGTTGGTCTGTGATTTTTGCCTTTATAATTTTGACGGTCCTTCTCTACCTAATTTGTGGAGGGTTTTGTCATCAAGGGGTGTTGAATCATATCTAGCAGAGCACCTTTCTATTACTCTCATGGTTTCACTTAACTTTTCATTCAGCCTTATTCTCTCCAGCTCTCCTCTACTACCTAAGCTATAGTACCACCCTGAAAATCTACTGTGTTGCTTCTTCACTGTTTTAACCTGTTAGTTCATTTCTAATTACATTCAGTATCTCAGCATGTGAGCTATCTTATTCACTGAAGAATCCAAAATATATTAGTTGTTATTTTATATAGTTGTTATGTTATTGTTGTTGTAATAAAATTCTACAGTTTATTATTTAAAACACAGATTTGCTATTTAAAGTTTTGGAAGTCAGAAGTCCCTAAACGGCTTACAGAACTGAACAGAAATGTCGGCTGCACTCTCCCTTCAGTTGTCTCTACAGACAACTATGTTGCTGTGTTTCGAACATTTAGAGCCCACTTGCACTCTGATTCTTCCATCTTTAAAGTACTCTCCATTTTCTTCTCTCTCCCTCTCCCTCACACACTCTCTCTCTCTCTCTCTCACACACACACACATACACTCCTTGCTCCCACTCTTACATGCCTTCTCTGCCTCCAACATCTCCCCTCCTTCTTCGTAGGACATATATGATCACATGGAGCCCAGCTTGAAAATTTAGGTCAATCTCCTCATCTTTGAATATCTAACTTACTCAAATCCACAAAATTATTTTTTCCGTGTAATGGAACCTATTCACGGACCAAGGATTTTAATGAGATCTTCATGGGAAGTGAGGATCATTATTTAGCTAACACAATATCTATGTTGTCACATGATTTCCTTTCTCTTCGTTTTTTTATTTTATCCCAATGGGATCCTGAGGCAGAGATAGAACTAACACCTTGAACAGGTAATCTTGAATAAAAACAACTTGAACTGGCTCCTTTTGACCAATACTGAAGACCCGCACATCCTTAACCTATAGCATATTGCTTGACATGATGCAAGTACACTGAATGTACTGACAACATAAATAATACTGTGTTATTAAGACTATAAGGCACATACATTTACTGTAGTTTTCTTCTGGCTCCTAAAACATTTAGACCAAACAGTTCTTTACACATGCCCAGAAACTTGGATCATTTTTCTGGCATCCAATAGATGATAGGAACATGTCAATGGAATAGATAACTTACATCTCTGAGAAAAATAAGCTGAGAGGGTCAATAAGAGCTCTACCTGTGGTAGAGCTAGTGCTAACCCAGGGAAGCATCCACAAAATTAGAATTAGAAATGGGCAATAAATTTTGTTTAAATTGCTTAATGGTGTACACACACACACATATATATATACATACATATTATATAGGCTATTCACATGCCTAATATATTTATATGTTACACTATTTACATGCATGGTATTAGTTATTTCCTGTAGCAAACCTACTTGTAATCATCAATGTATCTCTTTTCATTAACCAGTGCCCATATGGGATGCCAGCACTGGAGGCAGCAGCTTTACCCACTACATCATAGTGCTGGCCCTGAAATGTTTTTCTTAGCTCAAGCCCTGATCTTGGATAATTGCTGCCTCCCTTCTTCTGTAAACATGCTTGCGGCTTGCTTAAGATAATAGCTGAAGACATTGTACAAAACAAGATACAGTTTAAAAGCCTGGACCTTGAGCAACCATTACTTTTCACTGCTGAAAAATTCTTATAGCCGGATTGGATAAGGAAGAGGGGGGTAGGTTTGGAACAACACAATTGGCTAGTAGGTCCTGTGCACACGCCCTGGAAATAAGCCAAATAGGATGTGGTTTGAGAGCTGAAAACCCTTCCCCTCCTCTCAGTGGCACCACAGTCTCCCAGGTTCCAACAGGCCTGGCTTTTAATAATTTTCTTATTTTTATCCCTGTGTTGGCATGATCTCTCTCACTCTTTGTTACACCATCCGCTGATTCATTCCCCAAATGGCTATAAGAGCCAGAGCTGGGCCAATCTGAAACCAGGAGCCAGGAGCTTCTCTGGGTCTCCATCACAGGTGCAGTGGCCCAAGGATTTGAGACAACTTCCACTGCTTTCCTAGGCCACAGCAGAGAGCTGGATTGGAAGTGGAGCAGCCAGGACTTGAACGGGCACCCATACGGGATGCTGGCACTGCATTCCAGGGCTTTAACCCACAGTGCCACAGTGCTGACCACAGTGATATGTTTCTTAAAGATTAACTTTATTATAGCTACTGTCAACAATCTCCTTTTAATATGAGTATATTCCCCTAAGAGCTATATTACATATTTGTATGTGATCTCTAGATACCTGTTAATGATCTCTTGAGTTGCTGAAGAAAATGTACCAGAAAGACTTCTATATCTTCTTTCAAAATTCCAGGCGACAAAACCCCAGAAGGTCCTGGACATGGCAAGTCTTTATATCTCAGATGGAAGAAAAGTCCTGTGATTAAATACTTTTGAAATCTGCTCATATTCAAAAAGAATAATAAATAATAGTACGGGACAATTGTCCTTTGGCATCCTTGGAAATCTGTTTCAAAGAGCCTGGTAGATACCAAAATCCACACACCCTCAGGTCCATTTAAGTAAAATGACATATTAATGCCATGAAAATAATCTATGCATGCCCTCTCCTATACTTAAATCATCTCTAGATAGAGTACTTATCAAATCTATTGAAATGTAAATTCTAGGTAAATATTTGTCATACTGTATTGTTTAGAAATTCATGTCAAGAAAAAAAAATCTATGCATGTTCAGATCAGACAAAATGTTTTTTTCTGAATATTTTCCATCCTTGGTTTGTTAAATTGGTGAATGTGGAATTGTGGATACAGGTCACCTGTATTTGGACAATTGTAACTTTTTTCTCCTTAAACTTCTATACTTACTCATTCAGAACCTAGACTTCAGCTACTCACCCTTAAGACAAACTAATTAATAAGAATATTTCCAGGCAGCTTTATATTCCACATTAATTGTTTTACGGATTTATATATTTATTTATTCAAAGGGCAGAGCATTAGAGAAGAAGAGGCAGAGAGAGAAGTCTTCCATGCTCTGGCTCATTTCACAAATGGCTGCCTCTGCCAGAGCTGGGAGGCAGAAGCCAGGAGCCTGGAACTCCATCCAGGTCCAGTATGTGGACTCTAGGAGCCCATGTACTTGGGCCATACTCTGCTGCCTTCCCAGGCACAGTAGCCAGAGCTGGATAGGGAGCAAAGCAGCCAAGACCCAATCCGGGGCACTGAAGGGGATGGCTGAGTCACAGGTGACGAATTACTCCACTGTGCCACAAAGATGGCCATCCACATTAATTATATCTACTGCTTCATAACAAGTATGAGTACTGCGCTGTAATGTCACAATAATACATGAGGTAGGGGAGGTAGGAAATGTGTTCAACTGTCTGCTGCTCTTCTTGCTAGAAATACAGGGTCCAGGAGCAGGTGTTTGAAACTCTGACATTTACGGGCTCTCAGCCTTTGTAACTCACCTGTGAATAGCCACAGTCCATGGAAATCTCCCGAGGGTAGGGTGAACATTAATTGAACAAAATCCATGTAAACCACATTAGTATTTGATCAAGCAGTTAGGTCAGAACATGTGTGACCTCAAAATCTCTTGTTCAGAGTACACCAAATTGAGGGAAGTATTATTAAGCATATATTTTTACTTTTTAGTAACAGTTTTATGTAAACAAGATTTTTGTGAATAACTAAAGAAAAAAAATTATATAAAAGGTAAGTAATTTGAATTATTTTGAATTTAGTATAAATTTTGAATTTGATAAATTTACTAAAATAAGCAATTTGATTTAATGATATATCAACAATACTTAATGATCTTCCATTAAAAGTGTGTACATAAATAACTGATTTTAGTCTCTTTTCATTGCAAAATAAACTTGATTAATCTAAGTTGACTGGAACAATTTCTTTTTATTTTGTTCATTCATGAAATTAAAATTTCTGTGAATGAAGTTCAGCTCTCTATCAACAACTAGATTAAATCTAACTTTGTACTTAACTGATTGGTATGTTGTTTATTCTGAAGACACAGTCATGGTTAGATGGGAAGATAATATAGGACAGAAGCTATTAAGCTTTGTATTCCCATTCTTCTCTCCCATTTTGTAAGACATAATGAACACATTATCAGTTCTTGACATGAATGAGTGACTGCTTCCCAGGTGCTGAGAGAGAACAGGAGAAAATAAGTGTTCTCTTTCTGATTATAAGAGCAATGCATTTTTATTTAGGTGAATTTAGGCACCAAAATTGTACACAAAGAAAATATTATCCAAAATTACAATAATAGCATCTGGTTGGTTGTTTAAAATTTAACTACATATTTTAGCCTAGTTTACTTAGTGTGGGAGTGAATTAACACAGCTGGTTGACTTTTATTTTCCAGTTCACTTTCTTGCTTACTCTCATATATTGCCTTGTACCACTAAAAGCTGTTTGGAAGTATTTCAAGGGCCACATAATATTCCAATATTTGAGGTTTTCAAGACAAGTATAAGTAAGATATTTAGAAAGTTTAAAAATGCTATTTTCATAAAAATATTGAATAAAATGATACAGTACTTTGTGTAGGTTCTCAAAAGAGAAATTTTGGAGTAAACCCTTTTTAAGTGTATCTCTATCTACCTATATACCTATCTGTCAATCGTCTAAGTCTTATCTAAGCAAGCACCAATTTACGCTACCAAAAGAAACCTATGACAATGTCACTTTCACAATAAATA
Source organism: Oryctolagus cuniculus (assembly GCF_964237555.1). NCBI lineage: Eukaryota > Metazoa > Chordata > Mammalia > Lagomorpha > Leporidae > Oryctolagus > Oryctolagus cuniculus. The sequence goes on from NC_091434.1 coordinate 124,490,927, forward strand.
CATTAGATTTTTAAAAAACATGCATTCAATATGTGAAAATAGAAGCAGTGGTCTTCTGTGTAAATTTTTGAACACTGGAGAATGGAAGAAGTGCTGGAGAAAGACACTGGGAAGGAGTCAGGAGCCCTGCTGGGTTGTGAGGGCTCTTGCAGGACCATCGCCCTCTACTTGCTCTCTCTGTTGTTTCCACTTTGCCCTCCTTCCTTTGTATTCTGGAAACTTATCCCCGAATATTGTCATGATGGGACAATTTGTGCTCCAAATGTGTATTTTTATTCTAAAATATCTCCGGGAACACTGCATCTGCTTCCAGGTACACTGGTGTGTTCATTTTGATAAATAGCATTTCAGTATCATTGCAGTGGTGTGACAGCCTTTGTTTCAATCAGCTTTAATTAAATCCAAGCAAGCATAGAATTCAGTGTAGAAATAGACAGATGCAAATATATTCCCTCAAGGCTGCCAGTGTGACTTCATCATTTTATACTAGAATTCCCTAAAATAACTCTTGTTGGAATTTGATAAACATCCAGTAGATCTGAAATTTTATCAGATATGGGATAATCCCAGATTTTACACATAAGTCCATATGTGATATTTGGTTATTCATCAATTACTTATTTTCTTTCTTACTCATAGCAATGCCTGCTTCATATAGCAACATGGAAGAATGAGGATTTTCACAAAAGTTAATTTTTCAGATAGCTAAAAATCATATTTTAGGACCAAATATTTTTATATGTTCAGTGAAAATATTTATAAATGCATTACATATGTGTCTACTTTAACAAGGCATGCATTATTTTTCAGGAAGTCAGCTTATGAAATTCTCAAGGATTCATAGTCAATCATACACGGATTTAGATTCCAATTTTTCTATTTTTATGTATTTGATAAATGATAACCTCTTCATTGTCTTGCTTTATCTGTCAAAATGGTAAATAAGGATTATTTAAAAAAAATGTTTGGAGGGGCCGGCACCGTGGCTCACTTGGTTAATTATCCGCCTGCAGCGCTGGCATCCCATATGGGCACCAGTTCTAGCTCCGGCTGCTCCTCTTCCAGTCTAGCTCTCTGCTGTGGCCCGGGAAGGCAGTGGAGGATGGCCCAAGGGCTTGGGCCCTGCACCCACATGGGAGACCAGGAGGAAGCACCTGGCTCCTGGCTTCGGATTGGTATAGCTTCTGCCCTAGTGGCCATTTGGGGGGTGAACCAATGAAAGGAAGACCTTTTTCTCTCTTTCACTGTCTAACTCTATCTGTCAAATAAATAAATAAATAAATAAATATTTGGAGTACCAAATGAGAAACTAAATGTACGGGGCCTACTGTGATGCTTGGTAAATAACAGATGGTCAGTTAATAAGCATAATTTGTCGTATATTTTGACTCCTCTCCCCTTGTTTCGTCTCAGTAAAATGTGTCATCCATCTAACAGATACTCCTATTTATCCGATATCATAAAGTTAAAGAAGATGATGTTGTATTCCTTAGCTAGACCCCATTTTGAATGCAGTATCAAAGGGAAAACTTCAACTCCAACATGCTTTTTACATTTTTGGTAAGAAATATGATTTTTGGCCTAAAAATCTAACATTTTTATTCAGATATAATCCAGAAGAGTAACCCCACCTGCGTAACAGCAGGATAAGGGAGGGCACGTTCATTCACTCTGCATTGTCTCAAATGCCATTTGAAGGAAGTTCACTTTTTAATCTACCTCTTCAAGAACTTTAAAGGCAGACTTGATAACTTTAGCTTGAACTGAACATGAAATGTGAGACAGAAGGATCTAAGAGAGCTGCTGAAATTTTCATATTTTTCCAGTTGCTCTGGGTGGATGGATGATGGGATTTTACCTTCCATCTGTGTCCCCATGTTTTTCAGGACATCTAATGAACAGTGTTTCCCATGAGCATTGCTATAACTTTGATCCTCACCTTATCTATTTTGAAAATGGACCCGTGTGAGTATGGGGTAGAAGAATACATAATACTTAATGAGTGTTCTGGACTCATTCCATATCATATTAATACCTCTGAAGCTGTAATACAGTTTCTGAAACTTTACGTTTGATGTAGCAGTTGTGACAAAATGACCACACCAAAATTCCTTGATATCTAAATGTTTTCCATTACCCAGCATAGTGGCTTTGTTGTTTCAAATATATGATAATTTATAATGAATAACATGATTTTGTGCAAAGTAAAAAGATACTACCTTTGGAAACATTTGTCTCTTAAATAAATCATATATCCAACTATTTTTATTGTTATTTATTAAAGAGAGAGAGAGAAATAGAGACGATCAGAAAGAGCTCTGATTTGCTGGATCATTCCCCAAAAGCCCAGAATGGCTAGTATTAGGCCAGGCTAAAGCCAGGAACTGAGAACTCGATCCAAGTCTCTCATGAAGGAAGTAGGAACATAACTGTTTGAGTTATCACTTCTGTCTCCCAGGCTCTGCATTGGCAGAAAGTTGGAATTGGGAGTCCAAACTGAGACTGGAACCCAGGTAATCTGACATGGAACATGGGCATATTAACTGGCATCCAATTTGCTAGATACAAACCTGTCTCAATCCAACAATTTAACCCAATAAAACCTCATTTAACTTTGCATTAAATCTATAGAAATAATAGCTAGTGCATTCATAAATGTATTTTTTAAAACTTTTATTTAGTAAATATAAATTTCTAAAGTACAGTTTATGGATTACAATGGCTCCCCCCTCCATAACTTCCTTCCCACCCGCACCCCTCCCATCTCCCACTCCCTCTCCCATTCCATTCACATCAAGATCCATTTTCAATTATCTTTATATACAGAAGATCTATTTAGTATATATTAAGTGAATATTTCAACATTTTGCACCCACACAGAACATAAAGTGTAAAATACTGTTTCAGTACTAGTTATAGCATCAGTTCACATTGGGCAACACATTAAGGACAGAGATCCTACATGAGGAGTAAGTACACAGTGACTCCTGTTGTTGACTTAACAATTGATACTCTTGTTTATGGTGTCAGAAATCTTATGAGTTTCCAAGGCTATGGAAGCCTCTTGAGTTCGCTGACTTCGATTTTATTTAGACAAGGTCATAGTCAAAGTGGAAGTTCTCTCCTCCCTTCAGAGAAAGGTACCTCCTTCTTTCTCCTTCTTTGATGGCCCATTCTTTCTACTGGGATCTCACTTGCAGAGATCTTTCATTTAGGTGGTGGTTTGTTTTTTTTTTTTTTTTTTTTTTTTTTTTTTTTTTTTTTTTTTTTTTTGCCAGAGTGTCTTGGGTTTCCATGCCTAAAATACTCTTATGGGCTCTTCAGCCAGATTCAAATGCCTTAAGGGCTGATACTGAGGCCAGAGTGCTGTTTAGGACATCTGCCATTCTATGAGTCTGCTGTGTTTCCCACTTCCCATGTTGGATCATTCTCTCCCTTTTTTATTCTACCAGTTAGTATTTGCAGACACTAGTCTTGTTTGTGTGATCCCTTTGACTCTTAGACCTATCAGTATAATCAATTGTGAACAGAAATTGATCACTTGGGCTAGTGAGATGGCATTCATAAATGTATCTTAATGTCAAACTTGTATCAGATAATTAGCATGCAGTTTTTACCTCTTTTGATCTATATAGAGATTCTGCAAATAGTGATGAATCAGTCTATTTTGCAGATAGGAAATAATGTATCTTAAAGAGATTAAATGTTGGAATTCTTCCCTATTCTTTTTCTGAATTTCTCTGTTGGTCTCAAGATATGATAGCAAATAGAACTGTGAATTCCATAAGGCCAATGGTCAACTGACTAAGAAGAAATATTTTTAAATACATTGACTTAATTAATCAGGGCATTTAATCAAAAATTATATCAAACAGTTTCATTTTATTGGGGAATTTGGAGAGACCTTCATTATTTAAGAAAGATTCTTTCTCCTGTTTTCCTTACCTTATTGAGGAAGGCCATATCCAAATTGGTGGAGGCTCAAGACAGACATTTTGAAGCCAATGGAAGGCAAAGATAATATAAATACATAAATAGAACTGTGAAATATCTGTGTCATTATACTCACTGCAGAACACACACAAAGAAGTCATGGTTGTAGAAAAGATTAAAATTATAGGGAATTTAATGGGAGAATAATTTTGTAAAACAAAATGCTTTTACTGCTGAGGTACAAAACAAGAAAAAAAGCATATTTTATGACTATTTTGTGTAACATTGCCATTGAAAAATGCATTTGCTAGATCTCTCAAATATAACTATCACTTCCAAACTTCATATTTTAAAGATAGCACAGAAAAAGTACAGACATCTAAAAAAACAATGTTATGAAAATGTTTCCGTGTTATGGCTAGACCATAAGAAAAATATTTCACAGGGCATATGGTTACCATGTCTCTATACTAGCATGATTATTATATGTAAGAACATAGTTTGCAAGCTGTTGCTCTAGACTATAAGAAATCGAATAGTATCTCAGGAAAGAAAGACAAGGTTAGATACATTTGGAGCTGTACAACCATGAGAGGCTCTGAATAGATGAAATCAGCTCCCAGGATCTGGATGAGTTTGAGCCCATATGATATGATTCTTTCTGGGAATTGATGAAGAACAAATGGATAAATACCTCCGAACAAAATGGTCTTAGAGTTCTCTTCCACCTGCAATATTCTTTTTAATTTTATGTAGAGATTTTTCTGGTAAATGTTTTCTGAGTGGGTACTGGTTAAACAAAAGAAATATTTGGACCAGATCACACACCAACTTGAACTTGAATAATTCAAATTATTGCCATGCATCACTGATATGCTAGTTCACAAAGGTAATTAATGTCAGGGAAGGAAGAGCAACACTCCAGTCAGGGGAGCCTTTAACCTTTGGTGACACGTCTACTCAAAATTTAACTTTTTCCCTTGATCTGTTCTATTTTAGTTGAGAATTCCACTTACTGAAAAGTTATTAAGCAAATTAAATCAATACCACCTTGCATTAAATGTACTGAAGACACACAATAGGACATTTGTCTATGAGTCCACTTTTCATTTCCCTCTTAAACATCTGCATGCCACCTGCTCATCAAGATGAGATTTCTGCGTTTAATCTTCAAAGTTACATCAGCCTAATCATGGCTCTATCACTTCCTTTACAGAGATAAGTGTTGGGGTTTGGATTTAAAGGATGTATGGAAACAGAGGCCAAAGGAAAAGGCAGAGTTTTCATATGGAAGGTGGTTTTAAGAAGGAGTATTTATGGAAATAGCCCAATTATAGTCAGACACAGAATGAAACTAGAGATAAAAATTATGATAGATTGCCATTTTCAGTGGTGTTGAAGATGATTCAGGAAGTTAGTTTATACTTAGTTTATCAAAAAGAAATGAATCCAGCATGAAGCACATGCTAATCACTCTACTCTGTTCTGATGAGATGGAGTCTGATGCGTCAAGAGTCAAAGAAACAGAAAATTTTAGCAACCTCAATGTAGCAATGGTTCATTATACTGCATTAGGGAATGTGGGATGCTTAATTGTGACTTGAGCAAGCTGATGAGTGAAAGAAAAAAATATTGTAATGAAAAGGAAGAACATGAAAATAAAGAAATAAGAGGCAAATATATGTCGAAATTTATTTGCATTTTATAGGCGATGCAAATTCAGATTCTTGAGATTGTATGCAGTAAATACATGAACCCAGAAACTGCCCAGCTTGCTGATATTTTGGCCTTGCACAATATCCTTGAGGGTCAAAAAGGTTGCTTTAAACAAAAGCATTGTAACCACACAGATATCAAGTGGGATTTTTGCTTTGTTTATTTAACATGAAGAAGTAGGATTTGTTTGGTGTTCTTGTTTTTGTACAACATAAAAACACCCTCTGCCACAGTATAGTGGTCGCAGCAGGTCTTGTGGTGTGCCTGTTCAGAGCACTGCTGATAACAACTTTTGCACTATCTTCATTGGCAACTTGAGGGGAAAGCATCATGGAAGCCAAGTCAGAGCATGGTAGGTGGTCAGGGAGAAAATATGACATATATCCATGGGAGAACAGAGTGAGTTATCAGTGTATAGGCAGCAAGGCAGAGAAATAGGATGCAATGACATGAATAATACAGAGCCAACTGGAACTCTGGGGCCAGCATAGGAGTGAACACTGGTATTTGAGTAGAGGCTTCATATCAGTGATTGTGGGTCCCTATTGTGAGTTCTGATGTGTTTTGTCACATATATTTCCGCATCCCAGGAGAAACAGGTCCAACATTTCTTGAAGCACCATGTGTAGACTCTGATGGGCTACTGTTATATAGCACTCTGTTATTTTTGTCCATAATTAATATTTTATTGGTGTTGAGAATCAATGCACACATTTTAATTTGTACACAATTCTTAACGTATGTACCAAAAATCTAAAAAGCCATGAATTGTCATTCTTTTTTAAAAAGTTATTCCAGTGACTTTCCAGCTTCAAATTTGGAGACAACTCTTCCTTAAGAAGCTATCAAATACGAGTATCTTCAAATGTTGCTGCCACATAAATGCCTCTATTCACAATTTAACATCATATGCATGTCTACTCAAATTTTCAATCTTTCACAGCACATTAAAAAAATCATTAGGAAAACTGGACTCTCACAACTAAAGATCTTACAGAGTGCACATGATTCTGACAGAACAGCAAGGGGAGGTTTTCTGTAGGAAACAATTCTACTAAACAACATGGGAGAAGTAACTGAAAACATTCAAGACAGATTAAGTGCACAATTGAGACTCCAAATTGCCATTCCGTGTGCTTTGTATTGTAGGATATAAAAACCACCCCCACCTATGGAATGTTAGCTGACACCCAAGACAGTGAAAGTCTCCCATAATTCAATATGCCACTATTTTCTGGTTGTACCCAAAAGATCGAACAATCAGCAAATGATTTCACCTCTTAAAAAATCATTTTCAGGGCCGGCACCATGGCTCAATAGGCTAATCCTCCACCTGCGGTGCCGGCACCCAGGGTTCTAGTCCCAGTCGGGGCACCAGATTCTGTCCCGGTTGTCCCTCTTCCAGGTCAGTTCTCTGCTGTGGCCCGGGGAGTGCAGTGGAGGATGGCCCAAGTGCTTGGGCCCTGCACCCCATGGGAGACCAGAAAAAGCACCTTGCTCCTGGCTTCGGATCAGTGCGGTGCACCGGCACCAGCCGTGGTGGCCATTGGAGGTTGAACCAATGGCAAAGGAAGACCTTTCTCTCTATCTCTCTCTCTCACTATCCACTCTGCCTGTCAAAAAAAAAAAAAAATCATTTTCAGTTAAAAACTGGGATGAGCTGTGCTTCCCTCCTTAAAAATGTTTCTAGAGCTACTAAAAAAACTTGCATTACAAACTAGTTGATAAAAATGTTCCTCTGGATTGTACAAGAAGGGAGACACATGGTGTATGATATTAATCAGAATTGGCTTCTTTCTCTCCTGCTTCATCAGAGCTGGACTCTCCTCATTTTTAGTTTCTCCATTTTCTGCAGGCAAATCTTTAGCTTCTGATGACTTACCTTTCCCTGCACTCTTCTTAGGTTTTGCTTTCACATTCACTGGGGCCAGCTTAGCCGACAACCATGATGACTTCCTCCAGGGCTCCTCCTTTGCCAACCCTTCGACAGAGCTGACCTTCCTCTTGGGCATATTGGCGGCAGGGAGGACGTCTGCCAGGTGCCTGCTGGTGCCTTTGCAAAGCTGGGCTGCCTGGCCTCTGCCACTCCTCCAGCTGCTCGAGCTGCTTGGAACAACGCTCTATTGTTTTAAAGGCTAATTTTAACAGGACATATTGAAGAATGTACTCACGGCTCCCACTTCCAAAAAGAGACATGATGGGAATAACGTCTATGTCTGACAGTTAGTGGAACCCTTGCTGATAGGAGATGCTAATGGAAATGGAGGCATCATGACAAAATAGGCTGTACAAGGCTTTGAGATACATACCACATCACTAACCTAGAAATGCCATGGAATCTGTTTTTAGCCTACAGGCTGGTCTCCTGGTTTGAGACCACTGTTTGTGAACAAAGAAGCATAGAAGGTTGCACATGATGGCTATAAAACCCCATAGCTCCAGGCAAAAACACAACTGACAACCAATAGGAGGATGCCATTTATGTGAATCCTTGTTATTTTACTTCTAAAATTTCTTGGGTTCTTCCCAAAGTTAATATTGTACTTCTAAATGCAATTGATAAAATCCAGAAACAAGAAATATATGCATATTGAAGGCAAGAGGTAGAGGGTATGTTTGCATGAGCTTTGGCATGGGAAGATCTGTCTCTGCAACTTTAATGATCAAAGTATTAAGTAAGGGTTAATATGTAAGTATATATGTAAGTAAAATGTACTAGTTATTAAAATTTAACTGTACACTATCTTTATGATTATTTGTCAAAGATGTTCTTATGTGCATAACTTCATCCATATGCAAAATCTTAATAGGGTGCCTGGAAGGTAAGTGAGTATGTGTAAGGGAGTTGGTTGTCTAAGAGAGTGTGGAGGTATACATATAATGTCCTCCATCAATTTTCTAACAGGGGAAATATAAGTCGCAACACAATAGTCAAGGCAACATAGTGATAGAGGCAGCCAATCACATAATTGTGAAATAGGATCCAAATACCATTTGTGTGTAGGTTTGACCTCCTGATCACATTTATAGATCTAAGATGGAATTTACTCCCATAAGTGTTCATCAACAGGGAGACTCAGCCTTCAGGAAGTGTTAGTCCTACAGAGTGCTGCAGTATCACTGAAGTGCCAAAAGGATCAAGTAGACGCAGTATTTCAATAATTACCATGTCTTGAATGAAGAACTGTGAACATTGAGTGCTTGAGCTACCATAATAATTTCTACCCATGTCAAGTTTCCCTTTGAAGCTTACAGTGGTCACTTTAAATAGTCATTCCCAGTCTGTTAAGAGCCACAAATTGTTCCGGGCGAGAAACTGAGCTGTGCTTCACCAGAATGGTAATCACCGTTGAACTTCATTGAATTAAGAAGGGTGCACTAATATGTGTTAGCAGCCAGCTTTCAGCCTGAACAGAACAAAGCATGTCATATTTACCCCATCAGTCATCTTGACAAGAGCTGATTGTGCTAAATTGTAACTTATAAGGGCAAAATTTCTGTCATTGTGACAGGCAGTGATGGGATGTCTTTTTGAGCAGCAAGGATTTCTTCATGACTCAGAAATGTTGCAGGGACATTCTGAGTGAGGAAGCAGACTTGCTCTCCTTCTTACTTAAATATACTCCAATTGAGGTCTGCAAATTTGTAGGAAACACCAGATTTGCTAACCACTTTACGTGAGAATCTTGTTGTTTAAATAACATCACCTTTCCAGAAATGGCTAGTAGGTTTTTATTTCCAGCATAATGCCCATTTGAGTGCTCTCCCTAACCTTCCTTCCCTCTGCCACAGTTAGAGATGTTTCTAAAGCTGATATAGCAGGGAGAAACCTGCTTGGGACTCTGGAGAAATTTGTCAAAAGAAGAATAATTTTAAGCAGTGTTTCTTTCCTGTTATGCAGAGATCAAGAGAACTTTTTCCATCAACTGTGATTTGAAGCTTATCAAAATGTATGTGGATCCATGTGCATGTTGAGGGGTAGTGGTTTAAGCCGCTGCTTGGGACTCCCAAACCCATATAGGAGTGCTGGTTTGAGTCCTGGCTTCTCTGATTCCCCATCTAGATGCCTGTTGTTGTTTTCCCTGGGAATGCACTGGATGATGGCCCTCATTTCTGGATCCCTGTTACTCACAGGGGAGACCCAGATGGAGTTTCAGACTCCTGGCTTTCTTCTGGCTCTACCTTGGCTGTTGTTGGTATCTGGGGAAAGACACAGTAGAAAGAAGACAAATCTCTATCTCTCCCTCTTTCTGTATCACTCAGACTTATAAATAAATAAATAAGTAAGTAAATAAATAAATCTTTTTAAAAATGTGCATACCTCCAAGTTTCATATTCTCTAATACTCCACATTAGTAAATGATGCCATGGTCAAAGTTAAAATTTGTTGCTGGGATCTTCCTAGCTTCTGTCTTGTTAGGGACCACCCTCTCCTTTCACAATGCATTACTGGAGGTGTCAATTTAATTAATAGACCTAAATAAGCAGTCCGTGGACTTGTGTAGGATTTTGGTAGACAAAATACTTAAGTCTGGGTACTTTGTAAATAAAACATTGTTGCTGCAGTGGACGGGTCACTGTTTGGGTGCCTGCATCCACATGGGCATGCCTTGTTTTTCATTCTGGCTCTGCTCATGCTTTCAGCTTCTTGCTAATCTGAACCTTAGAAGGTGGCCAGTAATGACTGTAGTACTTGGGTACCTGTAACACATGTGAGAAATCTGGATTAAGTTCTGGACTCCTAGCTTTGACCTGGCCAGATCTGGCTGTTGTGGGCATTTGAGGGAATGAATCAATATCTCTCTCTCCCATCTGTCTCCCTTTCTTTCAGTCTCTCTTTTTCAAATGAAACAAATAAATATCTTAAGGTGTTTATTTAATTCACAGTTCCAGAGTTCCAAGAATGTAATAACAACATTTGGCACAGTGTTTCCCTGGCTACGTCACAACATGGCAGAGAAGTGAATAGGGAGTTGAATATATGGAAAAAGGACCAGGTAGGTTGAGTGTCCTTGCCTTAAATTTACATATTGACTTACTTGGCAGAGAAACCAAGAAGGAATTCCCATCTGCTGGTTCAATCCCCAAATGCCTACAATGAACAACCCTGGGGTTGAAACTAGGAGCCAAGACTCAACACAGGTCTCTCACATGAGTAGCAGTAGCCTAGTTACTTGAATTACCATTGCTGTTTCCCAAGATAAGCACTAGCAGGAAGCTGGACTCAGGAGTCAGAGCCAGTATCAAGCTGAGGCACTCTGATATGAGACATGGGCATCTTGACTGGTGTCTTAATTGCCAGACCAAACTCCCATCCTTGCTTCACTTTATATCAATCTCTCCTCGCAAAGACTAACTCATTCCTCAAGAGAAGACAACACCCTAGATGGCTTAATTATATTCCATTAAGCTCCACCTCTCAAAAGTTCCACCATCTCAACACTGCTACAATTGGAACCAAGCTTCTGGAACAGAAACCATTGGGAGACTGACTCAAACCATGATACTTGGGAAAACCAAGTTAAGAGATATCATTTTTATACCCTCTTGGTTTGACTTACAAAGATTGATTCATAGGGATAATTTCATTTTCCAGTTTTTCTTTTTTTTCTTTTTTTTTTTTTTATTTTTTGACAGGCAGAGTGGACAGTGAGAGAGAGAGACAGAGAGAAAGGTCTTCCTTTGCCGTTGGTTCACCCTCCAATGGCCGCCGCGGCCAGCGCGCTGCGGCCGGCGCACCGCGCTGATCCGATGGCAGGAGCCAGGAGCCAGGTGCTTTTCCTGGTCTCCCATGGGGTGCAGGGCCCAAGCACCTGGGCCATCCTCCACTGCACTCCCTGGCCACAGCAGAGAGCTGGCCTGGAAGAGGGGCAACCGGGACAGAATCCGGCGCCCCGACCGGGACTAGAACCCGGTGTGCCGGCGCCGCAAGGTGGAGGATTAGCCTAGTGAGCCGCGGCGCCGGCCCATTTTCCAGTTTTTCTTGAAGCTGTGTTCTGCAGCAAACACATTTAAATAGCCTTGTAATGTTTGAGCGCTTCTGAGGCTGGCAGAGATTACAAGGAACCTAACATCACATGTTGCAGCAGGATGGCCCTGCTGACTCATGCTGGCAGGTAATGTTAGGGGTGAGTGTGCTACCTGCTTGCTTTGCAAGTGCAATTAGGGCAGGTTCATAAAAGAAGTTGTTCTAATCTGAATCTGGATTTTTCCTGGTGCTTAGTCTCACCGTGGCTAATTAGAACAGATGCAGGCACAGGACAGAGGCCCAAACCACTCTTCACCCAGCATAATCCTGAAATACACTTCCCTGGACTCAAAGAGAAGGGGTGGAACTAAAGGGAAAAATGGGTGCAGAAGAGGTAATATAAATTAGTTGAAGTGGTGATGATAATGTTCCACATTGGAGGACATTAAATGAGCACAATGAAGACATATCAACCTCATTTCCAGACCAAAATTTCCCAAATAAGTTACTTTGAAATAATAGACAAATATTTTGTTTTTCCTATCTCAATTTTGGGGAACCTGGGGAAAGCGCTTGTTTCTCTCTTTCTCTCATTCCTGTCCCTTGATGCTACACCCATACTTCCAAACTCAAAAAAAACCAAACAAACAAAAAAGAGAAGAAAGAAGTTAGAGAATGGCCCTGCAAGGATTTAATACATAGGAAATGCAATCTTGGCTCACTTCATGTGGATATCACTGAGGAGGATCAGTGGTGTTATTTGCAGTGTAGAATTTCTTCGTTTCTACCATAGCCCAAATGGCACAAGAGCCTCTGTCCTATTCAGTTTCTGACAGGACCAAGCAATCCAAATTCAGGGAGCCCCAAGTGCTCCACAATGGAGGAATTATTTTTATCTTAATCTCTACGTAGAATCTGACTTTGTTGATTAGAATGGCTTATGCAAAATGATTTACATGACAGCACATTCAAAATCCAAAAAGTATTCACAAAAATATTGCCCTTGGAATGATGAAGAAACTAAGGCTTCAGAAATGTAAGTAAATGAGTGTGCAGGGGCCGGCACTCTGGCACAGCAGGTTAAAGTCCCAGTCTGAGGTGCCAGAATCCCATATGGACAGCAGTTCTAGTTCTGGCTGCAAACTCTTCTGATCCAGCTCTCTGCTATGGCCTGGGAAAGCAGTAGAAGATGAGCTAAGTCCTTGGGGCTCTGCACCCGTGTGGGAGACCCAGAAGACGCTCCTGGCTTCTGACTTCGAATCAGGTCAGCTCCGGCCATTGCAGCCATCTGGGGAGTAAACCAGCAGATGGAACACCTCTTTCTCTCTCTCTCTTCATATCTTCTCTCTGTAACTCTGTCCTTCAAATAAATAAAAATAAATCTTTAAAAGAATGAACATGCAGCTCAGCCTAGAGCAAGAACGCCAGGGCATTTTGCAACTACCTGGTTGATTATAAATCAAGAAGATGACTTTTTTTTTTTTTTTTTGGACAGGCAGAGTGGACAGTGAGAGAGAGAAACAGAGAGAAAGGTCTTCCTTTGCTGATGGTTCACCTTCCAATGGCCGCCGTGGCCGGCGTGCTGCAGAGGGCACACCACGCTGATCCGATGGCAGGAGCCAGGTGCTTCTCCTGGTCTCCCATGGGGTGCAGGGCCCAAGCACTTGGGCCATCCTCCACTGCACTCCCTGGCCACAGCAGAGAGCTGGCCTGGAAGAGGGGCAACCGGGACAGAATCCGGCGCCCCGACCGGGACTAGAACCCGGTGTGCTGGCGCTGCAAGGCGGAGGATTAGCCCAGTGAGCTGCGGCGCCAGCCATGAAGATGACTTTTCAAGACCAAGTGGGAAACGCTGAAATCCTTGGCACTGAAATGGGAGCCTTAGGCAGGAAGAAGGCTTGTGCACACTAGGTGAAGAGGTGGATATACCAAAGTATACCAAGATAAGTCACCAATTTAAGAACGTATTCAATGTTCTGAATGTAACGTACACATAAATATCTAGAAAATATATTAGTTTCTCATTACAAATTGTGAAGCCACAACTTTTATTATTTCTTTCTGATGTCCTACCTACAGTAAGTGGGAAAAGGGAAGCTTCAGAATGTGCTATACATCAATATGAGTTGCATGAATTGACAACATTCCTCACAAGATGATCTCTCTGGGAGAGAGCCCTGGAAACCACTAGTCGGGACAATGACTGGTATGAGGTATTTAATTCCTCTGCACCTCAACTTCCTCTTCTACAAAATGAAAACAAAAATAACACATACATACAGGATGGTTGTTAGAATTCTATGAATCAATGCATATCACGACCTTAAAACAGCAGCTGGCACTGACTGAATGACACATAAATTAAACTATTGCTACAATCAATAATTGTGATGCCCAGAATGACTGAGTAGTCCCTTCTTTCCTGTGGATACCACATGTCACGCCAGTTCTTTAAATGCTTCTTCTCAGATGGCTAGCACTTTCAGGTAAATTACCCTTGGGTCTTAGAGATGCATGTCTCAAAACATCACTCCACATGTGCGTGCCTTACCTGTAACAAATGTGCTTGAGGGAGGCCGTTTACTCAATTCTGCTCTCAGTCTTAGATTCTTCATCTGCTTTAGCAAGATGATTTCCTGCTATGACACAGGCTGACTTCAACTACCCTGGTTTGAATGAAGGTATCCAAATTAGCAAGGGTCTATTAAACAGGAATACAATGTGCTGACTTGAAATGATTAATATTTGTGAATAAGGATTTTCATTTTGAAAATATTACTCCATCTCTCTGAGCTATAGTCCCCCCACTCAACCAGGATCAAGTTTATTTCCCTTTACATACCACACATGCACTTATACATACACATGCACACACACACATATATATGCACATATGTACATCTGCATTCCACTTGCCAATATTGGTTTAATATTTACTAATTCAGAAAAATCAAGTTCAATAGTTTCATTCTCAAGATAAGTCAAGAACCTCTGGAAACTAAATAATATTAGATACATTTCTGCTCTAACCACGAAAAAGTCCGACCCTTCTTTATGTGACAAAATTATTTAGCTTCTATTTATTATGACTCCTCTGAAGCAAAAGCAACCCTAGGGCATGGCTTACCTTGTAAATTAACATATAGAACCAGATATAGAGCACAAAGGAAATCAACAGGGAGCTAAAAGGCAACCAACAGAAAGTGAATTATCTTGGCAGATAGCCACTCTTTAGATACAGTAACACAATGTGTAATGGACACATGCTGAAGTCCAACATAAGGCCAGGAGACACCGTTTGCAGAATTCTTTCATGTAACTCAAATTGAAGCATAATGATGGGTTTTGTTGAGACTTAAGAAGCTTAATCCAGAATAAAACAAACATACCCATTCATAATTGTAACTCACAATTCTTGGCGCTGCCTGTAGAGTGAGGCCAGGCTTGCACCAAATGACATGAGAAGTATGCTGATTTCATTCCTTTTATTACAAGTACAGCTCCCTGGGGCAGGGACTGCTGGCGAAAATTCATGTAGGCTGGTACATTGTGAGCCCTATTTATGAGGCATTAATAATACATTAAGAAGACAAAAGAAAGCTCCAAACAATAAACTCTAACAGCCCTGAACCACACTGTATTGACACTCACTCTCCAGTCAACGTCTGTAGGTTTCTCTTGTCACAGAACTTTTTGTTGAGTTTCTGTGGTGGGATTGGACTTCCTTTAAGAGCTTGTATTGTGTCCTAAGACTTGAATTGTCTTGATGTGAGCTTCTGGAATGTGGGGTGTGTGTGTGTGTGTGTGTGTGTGTGTGTGTGTGTGTTTATCTGTAGAAACATTTGCCATAGATCCTTCACCTTAGTTAGGAAAGACAAGGGACTGGAATCTTTCAGTGTGACCTCAGAGACCACAGTCTACATCATCCTAACAGTCTCTGTTTCCAGAGATTTTAGGCCTTTCAAGAGATTGATTTGTTAACCAAATAACATGCAGATTTGTGAAGAAAATGAGAAAATGCAGAAAACCAGGTCTAAAATGACCCTATAGGCAGAAATAAACATTTTAGGGAAGCAATGGGGCATTTTATATGCAGATGAACATTCTCAGTTTTTTTTCAGTGAGCATTTTTAAAACACAGCTGTTGTATGGATCATAAAAAATGAAGATATGGTAGGCATCTATGAAAATGTTTGTAGAGCATTGCCCTTTGGTTAAAGTTGTAAGTTTAGATACCAGGACCATGAGTATCAAGTCACAACTCCCAAGTTATTTAACTTCTCTGCTGGTTTCATACATTGCTTTGTTTTACTCACAAATTATATATACTCAGTAAAGGTTGGTATATGAGTTAGTTTCCTCAAAAACAGAAATTATGAGATGAATATTTGTATAAGAGGGACTTGTGGGCCTGGGGCTGTGGCACAGGGGGTTAAGCTGCCATTTGCAGCACCAGTACCACATATAGACACTGGTTTGAGTCCTAGCAGGTCCACTTCTGATTCAGATCCCTGCTAATGGCTTGGGACAGCAGCAGAAGATGGTCCAGGTTCTTGGGCCCCTGCTACCCATGTAGAAAACCAGGAAGAAGCTCCTGGCTACTGACTTAGGCCTGGCTTAGCCTTGGCCATTGTAAGCATTTGGGGAGTGAACCACCAGATGGGAGCTATCTCTTTCTCTCTCTTTCTCGATGTAATTATGATTATAAATAAATAAATCTTTTGTGAAAAACAGAAAGGGGGACTTATTAAATTGGTTCCAAATATCACCGCTTCTTTCAATCTAGTTATGTTGACACTCAAAATTAAACCTCACCATTTTGCTTATTCATACATTAAGATATTCCTACATGTTTTTATGTTGCTATTTTTCTTAGTAGTATTATGACTGGTTGCCACATTTGGGCTTAAATGATGTTATATTGTTCCAAGAAACTGAGCCAATAAATTTTGAAGCAAAAGTAAGATTTGTCCCATCTGAATGCTGAATGCATCTTCAGTCCTTTGAAAGATTCAGAATCCTATTCACCCCCAATCACTACCACCAAGTTAATTTAGTTAATTATGTGAATATACTTTGGCGTTTTCCTTCTCTTTAGTAACCTAACTTTAGCTAAATAAACAACACATGACTAATGCAACACTTATTTATTGAAAAGACTGTACAGCAGACAGAGAGAGAGAGAATGAGAGAGAGAGTGAGAGAGGGAGAGAGAGAATCTTCCATCTGATGGTTCATTCTCTCTCTCTCTCTCTCTCTCTCTCTCTCTCTAAATGGTCACAATAGGGCCAGCAAAAGCCAGGAGCCAGGCACTGTATCCTGATCTCTCATGTGGGTTGTAGGGCCAAATATTTAGACCACCTTCTGCTACCATCCCAGGCACCCTAGCAGAAAGCTAGATTAGGGGCAGATTAGCTAAAATGAATGTTAGTGTCACAGTAGGTGAATAAACTCATTGTGCCAAAATGCCATCCCCACTACATTTTTTAATATGATGATTTGTCCAGATCCACGATGTTATATTCATCTTACGTTCAACTATTTAACATATTTTGTATAATCAACTATAAGTTGATATATGGTTCTGCACAAAATCTTTAGCAATTAACACAATGATAGGTACAAAGTCATAAAACCCACACCTTTTTTATGAAAAGACAAAATCGGTCACCTGTCTGAGAAAGAAAGAGCTCTCTACTGTGATTATTTGGGAACTACTGTAAGAGTAATTGACAGGGGTTGGCACTGTGGTGTAGCGTGTGAAGCTGCCGCTTGCAGTGCCAGCATCTCATAAGGGCGCCGGTTTAGTCCTGGCTGCTCCACTTCTGATTCAGCCCTATGCAGTGGCCTGGCAGTGGAAGATGGCCCAACTCCCAGGGCCCCTGCACCCATACGGGAGATACAAAGGAAGCTCCTAGCTCCTGGCTTCGGATCGGCTCAACCCCAGCCGTTGCGGCCAATTGGGGAGTGAACCATCAGATGGAAGACCTCTCTCTCTCTCTCTCTCTCTCTCTCTCTCTGCCTCTCCTTCTCTCTTTGTGTAGCTTTGACTTTCAAATAAATAAACAAATCTTAAAAAAAGAGTAATTGACACACTTATTCCAGATCTTGGTGTATGATAAATGTTTCCAGTAACTGGATCTATTCTATATACACTTGTCAGATATGTATGAAACATCTGTTAAGTAATGAGCTCTTAACAAATTGAAAACTCAAAATAGACTTTTTACTGAATAAGGAGATGACAGTAGTTTGTGAAGAGAGCAATAAGTTTAAAGCAGAAATAGAAGAAAGCTATTCAGAGTAGTCCAAAAATCAGTGATCAAATCAATGCATTCAGAATATGTAAGGATTTTATTTCTTCCGTTCAAATTTAATCCTGAAGAAAGCAGGTAAGATGTGAAGCGTTCATGAGTTCCTGAGGTTGTTAAAGTATACAACAGAAGCAAGCATGCTCAGGCTGTTAAGCACACTCACGAATAGACTCACTAATGATCTTTAGCACTGGGAGCCCAATTATTATTTGTTTTTGTTTTTGTTTTATGTTTAATTTTCTTCCTTCATACAACTGTAACTCAGTGGGGAAATAAGAGGGTGTGTTTTTGGGTAGTTTTCATTAACTTTTAAAACATTTTCCTGAGTGGAACAGAAAACCTAAATAATTAACCCCTCATAAGAGGAGCATGGGTTTTGGTGTCACATGAAATCTGTTTTCAATACAGATTTCACCACCTTGTAGATGACAGAGTTTGGTGTATTAAAAAATATCCTTTTTCTCACTCTACTATTGCAACATTTGATAGGACTGTTGGAAGAATATAGACTTTGGCCTGGATATATGGGTGTGTGGAGTCTACATCAACAATGACTGAGACACATGATAACCTTGTGTGAGGTCCTTTTGCAAAAGGAGATATTTGCAAAAAGAGTCCTGGTTTAGTGGGTTAAGCCTCCACCTGCCATACTGGCATCATATACAAGCACCAGTTTGAGTCTTAGCTGCTCCACTTCCAATCCAGCTCCCTCTAGAGTCCTGGGGAGAGCAGCAAAAGATGGTCCACATGTTTAGGACCTTGTCACCCATGTGGATAAAGCTCCAGGCTCCTGGCTTCAGCCTGGCCCAGCCCCAGCCATTGTGGCCATCTGGGGAGTGAACCAGTGGATGGGGGATCTTTGTCTGTCTGTCTGTCTCTGTCTCTTTGTAACTCTGACTTTCAAATAAATAAGTACATCTTTCATTGAATCAAGTAGGGTTGCTTTGAGCATGAATACTTTGTCCACGATGGTCACTGTAAATTCCAACTCCTTTCATTGTTCTCCCTCCACTTGTTCTGATGCCACAGCCAAGACAGACCACTCCTGGGTGAGTGCCCTATCATCAGATGATTTGGTGCAAGTATGTGGTGCAGCAGTCACAATATTTCTTGCATGCCTGTGCTGCATATCAGAGAGAGTGCTAAGGTTTGAGTTTAGATCCTACTGCCAGTTTCAGCTTCTTCCTGCTAATGGAAACCTGGGAGGCACCAGGTTATGGCTCTAGCACTTGAGTGTCTACCACCCATGTGGGAGACTTAGAGTTCCCAGCCCCTGGCTCTTGTGTGGCTTATTCCTGGCTGTTGAAGGCATTTGCAGAGTGAGTCGGGAGTGGGATATCTCTGTGTACTTTGTGTATCTTTATGTTCAAAAATTAAATTACAGTCTTTATAATTGAAAGGAGATCACATTATCTAGAAAAGACCACACCAGGTTCACTGAGTCTGCAGCTCAATATTGCAAGGTGAGGTCACTGTAGGTAGTTGCTCTGTCTGCTTCTAGAGTTAAATGGGATACCCTTTATCACCATTTTTTTTTTCATAAAGGGAGATCTGACTGAGAGCAATGACTGCTGAAAGAAAAACATACGATTTTTCAGAAGTACCTTCATGCTCACTTCAACAGCCTTACAACACAATGTTTAGAGGAATATTTAAGCAACACACTAAACATGAATGGTGTAGATGAATGAAATTTATCAGTAAACAAGTGAAGGAAGAAAGAGGTGATAGAAAAATAGCATAGGTTGATTTTAAAATGTATTCTCTCTACTATCTGTTGTAAGTTTCCTTCTTTTTTTATTTGACAGGTAGAGTTATAGACAGTGAGAGAGTGGCAGAGAGAAAGGTCTTCCTTCCGTTGGTTCACCCTCCAAATGGCCGCCATGGCCGGAGTTGTGCTGATCGAAGCCAGGAGCCAGGTGCCTCCTCCCGGTCTCCCATGTGGTTGCAGGGCCCAAGCACTCGGGCCATCCTCCACTGCTATTGCAGGCTACAGCACAGAGCTGGACTGGAAGAGGAGCAACCAGAACTAGAACCAGCACGCATATGGGATGGCAGCACCACAGACAGAGGATTAACCAAGTGAGCCTTGGAGCTGGCCCCCTATAAGTTTCTTTCAACCTGCTCTCCCCACTCCTCCTGGCCAAGCTGGCCACACATGTTAGTTTGGGTCCCTTTAACTTCAACAGTGAAGCTGAGAAGTATAAATAATAGCTTACAGCCAAATTATCACTCTGCTTTCCCATGTGCTATTATCACATTTGTGTTTCTTCTCTGAAATTTCCACCCATTCTATTCACATCAAGATTCATTTTCAATTATCTTTATATATAGAAGATCAATTTAGCATATATTAAGTAAAGATTTCATCAGTTTGCACCCACACAGAAACACAAAGTGTAAAAATACTATTTCAGTACTAGTTATAGCATTACTTCACATTGGACAACAAATTAAGGACAGATCCCACATGAGAGGTAAGTACACAGTGGCTCCTGTTGTTGACTTAACAATTTGACACTCTTGTTTATGGCATCAGTCATCTCCCTAGGCTCTAGTCATGAGTTGCCAAGGCTATGGAAGCCTCTTGAGTTCACCGACTTCGATCTTATTTAGACAAGGTCATAGTCAAAGTGGAAATTCTCTCCTCCCTTCAGAGAAAGGTACATCCTTCTTTGATGGCGTGTACTTTCTACTGGGATCTCACTCACGGAGATCTTTCATGTAGGTATTCTTTTTTTTTTCCCAGAGTGTCTTGGCTTTCCATTCCTAAAATACTCTTAAGGGCTCTTCAGCCAGATCCGGATGCCTTAAGGCCTGATTCTGAGGCCAGAGTGCTATTTAGGACATCTGCCATTCTATGAGTCTGCTGTGTATCCCACTTCCCAGGATGGATCATTCTCTCCCTTTTTTATTCTATCAGTTAGTATTTGCAGACACTAGTCTTGTTTGTGTGATCTCTTTGACTCTTAGACCTACCAGTGTGATCAATTGTGAACTGAAGTTGATCTTTTGGACTAGTAAGATGGCATTGGTACATGCCACCTTGATGGGATTGTATTGGAATCCCCTGGCATGTTTCTAACTCCACCATTTGGGGCAAGTCCGATTGAGCATGTCCCAAATTGTACATCTCCTCCTTCTCTTATTCCCACTCTTATATTTAACAGGGATCACTTTTCAGTTAAAATTTAAACACCTAAGAATAATTGTGTGTTAATTACAGAGTTCAACCAATAGTACTAGAACAAAAAATACTAAAATGGATAAAGTATTACATTGTACATCAATAGTCAGGACAAGGGCTGATCAAGTCACTGTTGCTCATAGTGTCCATTTCACTTCAGCAGGTTTCCCCTTTGGTGCGCAGTTAGTTGTCGCCTATCAGGGAGAACATATGATATTTTCCCTCTGGGACTGGCCTATTTCACTCAGCATGATGTTTTCCAGATTCCTCCATCTTGTTGCAAATGACCAGGTTTCATTGTTTTTTCTTTTTTTTTTTTTTACTACTGTATAGTATTCTATAGAGTACATGTCCCATAATTTCTTTATCCAGACTACTGTTGATGGGCATTTGGGTTGGTTCCAGGTCTTAGCTATTGTGAATTGAGCTGCAATAAACATTAATGTGCAGACAGCTTGTTTGTTTGCCAATTCAATTTCCTTTGGGTAAATTCCAAGGAGTGGGATGGCTGGGTTGAATGGTAGGGTTATATTCAGGTTTCTGAGGAATCTCCAGACTGACTTCCATAGTGGCTTAACCAGCTTGCATTCCCACCAACAGTGGGTTAGTGTCCCTTTTTCCCCACATCCTCTCCAGCATCTATTGTTGGTAGATTTCTGAATGTGAGCCATTCTAAGCGGGGTGAGGTGAAACCTCATTGTGGTTTTGATTTGCATTTCCCTGATTGCTAGTGATCTTGAACATTTTTTCATGTGCCTGTTGGCAATTTGGATTTCCTCTTTTGAAAAAATGTCTATTGAGGTCCTTGGCCCATCTGTTGAGTGGGTTGTTTGTTTTGTTGTTGTGGAGTTTCTTGATTTCTTTGTAGATTCTGGTTATTAATCCTTTATCTGTTGCATAGTTTGAAAATATTTTTTTTCCCATTCTGTTGGTTGCCTCTTCACTTTCCTGACTGTTTCTTTTGCAGTACAGAAACTTCTCAATTTGATGCAATCCCAATAGTTAATTTTGGCTTTGACTGCCTGTGCCACCGGGGACTTTTCCAAGAAATCTTTGCTGTTGCCAATATCTTACAGGGTTTTTCCAATGTTCTCTAATAATTTAATGGTGCTGGGTCATAGATTTAGGACTTCAATCTATGTTGAGTGGATTTTTGTGTAAGGTGTAAGGCAGGGGTCTTGCTTCATGCTTCTGCATGTGGAAATACAATTTTCCTAGCACCATTTATTGAATAGACTGTCCTTACTCCAGGGATTGGTTTTGTATCCTTGATCAAATATGAGTTGGCTATTGATGTTTGGATTGATTTCTGGTGTTTCTATTCTGCTCCATTGCTCTACCCATCTATTTCTGTACCCGTACCATGCTGTTTTGATTACAACTGCCCTGTAATATGTCCTGAAATCTGTATTGTGATGCCTCCAGCTTTGTTTTTGTTGCACAAGATTGCTTTAGCTATTCGAGGTCTCCTGTGTATCCATATGAATTTCAGCATCATTTTTCCAGATCTGAGAAGAATGTCTTTGGTATTTTGATTTGTATTGCATTGAATGTATAAATTGCTTTTGGGAGAATGGACATTTTGATGATATTGATTCTTTCAATCCATGATCATGGAAGATTTTTCATTTTTTAGTATTCTCTTCTATTTCTTTCTTTAAGATTTTGTAATTCTCATCATAGAGATCTTTAACGTCCTTTGTTAACTTTATTCCAAGGTATTTGATTGTTTTTGTGGCTATTGTGAATGGGATTGATCTTAGCAGTTCTTTCTCAGCCCTGGCATTGCCTGTGTATACAAAGGCTGTTGATTTTTATGCACTGATTTTATATCCTGCCACTTTGTCAAACTCTTCTATGAGTTCCAAGAGTGAGATCACAGTGGAAAGAACAGGTCATCAAAGAAGGAGGTACCTTTCTCTGAAGGGAGGAGAGAACTTCCACTTTGACTATGACCTTGTCTAATGTGATCAGAGTCGGCGAACTCAAAAGGCCTCCATAGCCTTGGCAACTCATGACAAGAGCTTAGGGTGATTACTGACACCATAAACAAGAGTGTCAATTTGTTAAGTCAACTACAGGAGTCACTGTGCACTTACTTCTCATGTAGGATCTGTCCTTAATGTGCTGTACATCATGATTTAATGCTATAACTAGTACTCAAACAATATTTTTCACTTTATGTTTCTGTGTGGGTGCAAACTGTTGAAATCCTTACTTAATATATGCTAAATTGATCTTCTATATATAAAGATAATTGAAAATGAATCTTGATGTGAATGGAAGGGGAGAGGGAGCGGGAGAGGAGAGGGTTGCTGGTGGGAGGGACATTAAGGGGGTGGGGAAGCCATTGTAATCCTTAAGTTGTACTTTGAAAATTTATATTCATATAAAAATTAAAAAAGGACATTCTTTGGTTGGGATATCTTTCAGAAAAATTTTCTTAGGATTTGTTATTGGTGATAAAGAAAGTTTAGAGACATACGGGTTTTATTAGCTTCGTTTTTATGCTATAATAAATAACCACAAAATCTGTTGCTTCAAACAACATAAATATATTACTCACAGTTCTGAAGGTCAGAAGTTCAAAGTGAGTCTTATATTAAGGCTAAAATCAAGGTGGAGGAAGGGAATTATTGCCTCTGGGTGCTGCAGAAAAGAATTAGTTTCCTTATTTTTTCTACTATATTAAGGCACCCTTCTTCTGTCTTCTTGTGTCACATCACCTGTTTCGACTCTCATTTTCCTTCCTTTCTTTGGTGAGGATAGTAATGATTTTAGATTGGGTCAACCAGGATACTCCAGGATGGAATCCCATATTAATTTCTGCAAAATCCCCTTGCCTAGTAATTTGAATGTGTTCACCACTGGGATCTATTATCCAACCTACCATAGAGGGCTAGATCAGAAGTTGGCAGAGTGTAACTTCTCTCATGGAGGGGTGGAATAAAAGAATCATTAGGAATTTGGAAGTTACAAGACAGTAAAGGAGTTCTGAGAGTGGAAAAATGAAAACCAGACAGATATCACTAATGCCTAAGTACAACACTTAGCATAGAAAGATATTTCAAAGAGTTTATTGTTTGGTTAACACATAGAATCAACCCAAATATCCATCAGCTGAATATTGGATAAAGAAATTATGGGATGTGTACACCAAGAAATACTACACACAATTTTAAAAAATGAAATCCTGTTGTTTGAAACAAAATAGATTCAACTGGAAAACATTATACTTAGTGAAATAAAGAAATATCAAAGACAAATATCATATGTTCTCACTGAACTGTGATAACTAACAGAGCCCCTAAAAGGAAATTTATAGAAGTGAAATTGAAACTTTGAGATGCAATGATTGAACAGGCTTTTTCTCGACTGTCAAGGAACAGTTCTTTTTTATATACTATTTGTTCAACTCTTTACTTAGTACTGAGTTATCGTTATGTGTATAAAGTTAATTGAAAATAGATCTTCTAGTCCAGGTCGGGGCGCCGGATTCTGTCCCGGTTGCCCCTCTTCCAGGCCAGCTCTCTGCTGTGGCCCTGGAAGGCAGTGGAGGATGGCCCAAGTGCTTGGGCCCTGCACCCCATGGGAGACCAGGAGAAGCACCTGGCTCCTGGCTTCGGATCAGCACGGTGCGCCAGCCGCAGCACGCCAGCAGTGGCGGCCATTGGAGGGTGAACCAACGGCAAAGGAAGACCTTTATCTCTGTCTCTCTCTCTCACTGTCCACTCTGCCTGTCAAAAAAAAAAAAAAAAGAAAGAAAGAAAAAAAAAAAGAAAATAGGGAGGAGGAAGTATGGGACTGTGGGTGGGAAGAATCACTATGTCCCCAAAGTTGTATTTATGAAATACATTGAATGGATACCTTAAATAAAAGGTTTCTGGGTAAAAAATGAAGAAAGAAATAAATAATTTTAAAGAGTATATTGTTAAGAAGATCCTTGCATAGATGCTCTTTGGCATGCATAAAATATGGATTTTAGGTAATCTCCTAATGCTTCCTTGGTAATTACAATAATTCACACAGAAATTCCTTCTTTAATTTTGATTTGTCATACAGCTTTGCAATGTGTGAAGGATTTGCAGGGGAAAGGACTTGATAATGTAATTAGATTATATTATATAAATAAGCTTTTCTTTTCTATGTATCTTCAGTTTGTGAGCAGCAAAGTTACATGTTTTTTCAAATACTGTAATGTAGGATATTTCCTATCATTTTCCTGATGAAGCTCCTGGTGTATGGCTTTGGCCTGGTTCAGCCCTGACTGTCATGGCCACTTTGAAAATTAACTGTACTGAACATGGATGGAAGAATGAATTGAAGATCTCTCTCTCTCTCTCCCTCTCTTTCTTTCTCTTTCTCTCTCTATCCCTCATTTTTCAAATACATGAATACTTTTTTTAAAAAAAGAGAACAAAAGACATGACTTAAAGTGTGCAGTAGAAAAAGTTGAATATACAGGATGAACATGATATCATGAAAATGAAATGTGTCTTATTCCTTTCCTTCCTCATCATTCCCTTCCTCTTTCCCTCCCTCCCTTTCTTCCTTTCTGTCCTTCCTCCCTTCTTCCTTCCCTCTCTCTCTTTTTTCCTTTCTCCCTTCATTCCTTCTTTCCTCTCCTGTATAAACTTCATCCATAACACCAGTGCCTTCCATTATATTCAAATTATTCTCAGTGGCACACATATTGCTCTGCAAATTTATACTCATACCATAAATATTTAAAAGTACCTGTATGTTGGTTATTAGTAGACATTGTTATTTCAGTTCTTAAATTTCTGCTTTAATTTCCATTATCCCTCAAGTATTAAATTATATTGATACTAATAACATTTAATTGTACTTTTCATTTTGTTTTGCTATTTTTAGGTAGAAAGTATAAAAATTATCTACAAGTTGTATCTATTAATTCTTTTTCTGATTAAATATTTAATTATTTTTGTCTGTTAGACTTTATATTATCTAATGTAGACTGATTTTGATGTTTACTTTTAAAAATAATGTCTATAAATCTATAAATTTAACTATGATATATAGTATATATGTTGCATATTTAAATTCTTTATTATTCATTTACTAGTATATTATTTAATGTTCAATTATTTTGTAATTCTTTTCAAAATAGGTAAATATCTGTATCCACATACAGCACACATTCAAGCAGAGAAAGGCAAGTACTAAGCTAACATTGGAGCACATTAGGTAATAATTAGTAATGTAGAGAAAAGAAAATAAAACAGGCATCTCTATTCGCTGGAGTGTTTTTTGGATTAATAATAAACATGGTTATGGTAAGCAGCATTGAGGAGTTGAAATTTAAGTAAACAACGTAAAATAAAGCAGGCAAGTAATTATCTAAGCAGATGAGTGACAGAAGACTGTTCTAGGTAGAGAGAACAGCAGAGCAGAGAGCTGGAGATTGGTGCGCCCACTGAACACTCACAAAGCCAGTGGCTG
This sequence comes from Oryctolagus cuniculus, assembly GCF_964237555.1. NCBI lineage: Eukaryota > Metazoa > Chordata > Mammalia > Lagomorpha > Leporidae > Oryctolagus > Oryctolagus cuniculus. The sequence continues at coordinate 124,517,508 of NC_091434.1, forward strand.
CAGACAGCTAACCAAGAGGGAGAATCACAGGAGAGGTGGTTAGGGAGGTCATGGGGATGGCTGCCTTGAGCCCGCAGAGCCATTGTGACACCCTGGATTGTTGTGTCAGACAGGGATCAATAGTAGGGGTGTGTACATGAAGACATGACTTTTGTTTCAGGGATCAATAGCAGGGGTGTGAACACGCGGACCTGACTTCTGTTTCAGGGATCAATAGTAGGGGTGTGTACACGAGGACCTGACTTCTGTTTCAGGGATCAATAGCGGAGGTGTGCACATGAGGACCTGACTTCTGTTTCAGGAATCAATAGCAGAGGTGTGTACACGGGGCACTGACTTCTGTTTCAGGTATGAGTAGCAGGGCTGTGTACACAGGGCATTGACTTCTGTTTCAGTGATCAGTAGCAGGTGTGTGTACACGGGGGACTGACCTGTGTTTCAGGGATCAGTGCAGGGGTGTGTACATGGGGGACTGACTTCTGTTTCAGGGATCAGTAGCAGGGGTATGTACATGGGGGACTGGCCTGTGTTTCAGGGATCAGTAGCAGGGGTGTGTACATGGGGACTGACCTGTGTTTCAGTGATCAGTAGCAGGTGTGTGTACACAGGGGACTGACTTCTGTTTCAGGGATCAATAGCAGGGGTGTGTACACGGGGGACTGACTTCTGTTCCAGGGATCAATAGCAGGGGTGTGTACACGAGGACCTGACTTCTGTTTCAGGGATCAATAGTAGGGGTGTGTACACGGGGACCTGACTGCTGTTTCAGGGATCAATAGCAGGGGTGTGCACACGGGGGACTGACCTGTGTTTCAGGGATCAGTAGCAGGGGTGTGTACATGGGGGACTGACTTCTGTTTCAGGGATCAGTAGTAGGGGTGTGTACACGGGGGACTGACTTCTGTTTCAGGGATCAATAGCTGGGGTGTATACTCAGGGGACTGACTTCTGTTTTCAGGGATTGCCTTCTCTGCTATATTGGAGTATACTCTAAGGATGTGACAGTCGGAGCTAAAAACATGTCTTGAGGTGTTTAGAATAAACCTGGAAACAGATGATGATGGCTCTGACCCAGAAACAAGGAGTGAGGACAGACAGAAGTGCTTAAATTCCAGGCATAGCTGAAAGACAAAAATGGGCATTATATTACGTATTATTTTTTACTTTTAAAATCAATAAACTATTGATTTAGGAAATGTTCAACATATAACCTCTATAGATACTTGAAAATGATTTTTCCTGATAAGATATAAAATTTAAATATTTTTTCAATATTATTTCTAATATTATTACTATTATTAAAATATTCTGTGGATGCCTTTAAATTTTATCTTTTTGGATTGTTATAAACTAAAGAGTATATGTCAAACCATCGTACTATGTGGCTATCTTGTTGATTTTTTCTTTCCTCTGTACCAATTTTCCCTTTACAAATTTTAGTGCTATATTATTTGACATAAGAAGATTTATGTGTTACATTTTCATTGTGGCTTCTAGCTTTTATCAATATAAAATGAATTTTGTTCAATGCTTTAAAAAATTCTACTATCTGCTGTGAACATTTTCATTCCTTTTGTTTTTTTTTCTGGTTCTTCTTCATCTTCCTCTGCTGCGTGTTCCCATCCTTTGTCTCTAGCATTTTTGTTTTGGTCTAGCATTAGCAAGAAACATATAGATTATTTATTTAAAGTGTTCCCTTGGCTTGCTTCCCTCAGTATAAAACAGGAGTCATAGAAATATACATTTTCCCAGGAGTACCTATGTTATAAAATAACTCCATATAGCAATAAGTGAACCACTACACCAGGTATCATGTTTGTTAACATTTTAGAAAAAACAGTCTGAAAACATAAAATGCATTAGTCTCCCAATTTTTTTTTTTTTTTTTTTTGTAAATTATCCCAACATCTCCCTCAGATGATGGAATCTCGATATTCCACCTACAATGGATTAGGTTTTCTGATTTAAACTTTGAAAAAATTCTCCAGGATATATTGTATTTCCTTACCATGATTAAGTCATAGTTGGTGGGGTAGGCGCTGTGGCGCAGTGTGTTAACACCCTGGTCCGCAGTGCCGGCATCCCATATGGGCACCGGTTCAAGACCCAGCTATTCCACTTCTGACCCAGATCTCTGCTATGGCCTGAGAAAGCAGTAAAAGATGGCCCAAATCCTTGGGCCCCTGCACCCATGTAGGAGACCCGGAAGAAGCTCCTGGCTCCTAGCTTCGGATAGGCGCAGCTCTGGCCATTGTGACCAATTGGGGAGTAAACCAGAGGATGGAAGACCTCTCTCTCTCTGCCTCTCTCTGTATAACTCTGACTTCCAAATAAATCAATAAATCTTAAAAAAATCATAATTGGTTATTCATTTTTTAGCTAAAAACATGTATAGATTTACCACACAGTACCTCTAAGCTCTTGCATTCTCTTCCATTGCATAGATTCAGTATAAATTGTTTCCCCTCTCTCCGTATTAATCTTTCTCAAATTAGGAAGTTATATAGTTACATCAAAGATTGAGGACGATACACCCATTACAAACTTTGAACTGAGATTGAAATTAACTGACTTTATAAGCCAATGGTATTTTCTGTCATTGTTTCTTGTTCTAATGCTTTTGGACAAATTAGTGAAGCCAATATAGAAAGTGGTACCAGAAGTTGGGTTCCACTATCACACTAACAAAAGTAAAATATGTAAACATTGCTTCAAGCATAGCAAAGGCATGGTGAAAATTGATATTGTAGACTGGAAATAAGATAATCCATGATATATGGTAACAAAATATTTGGGCAAGGCTAGCAATATTGTGGAAACCATTTTAGGTAAATCTAATAAATTTTCAGCCTTTGGTAACAGACTTCAAAGTTATTTTTGGCATTTAATTTTGAAAAGAATAGTATAAAATAAAGTACACTAGCTCTCCCATTTTTTTTTTCAAGAAATGGAATCATTCAGGTAAAAAAAAAATCTGACTCATTGTTAATCAGGAATTAAAAGGGAATACAGATTCTGCAATTAGAGACTGTGAGATGCAGTTGATCATCACAATTGCTTAATGATAAACCCAGGAAGGCCTGTAAGCATTATTGTAACAGTTAAACTCAGCCTTTTATATGGGAGCAAAGAAAAGTATATTGCAATGACATCTTTTGTTGAAACTTCTAAATTGATTTAGCTGTAAAAAATATCACCCAAAGAAAACTTAAAGTTCAGCTCTTGCAGAGAATCCTACGCATTCAGAATGGCTACAAATAACCCTGGAGTGAGAGACATGTCTGGAAAGTGCTTTCAGGCAAACAGGATCACAACAAGCAGACTGGGAGGAGTCAAGTAGAAAAAAACACCTGTTCAATGAATCAAAAGAAACTAGAAAGAATCCAAATTCACTGTTAGATCACCAAGGTTTGCATAGGAAATAAGCTGTCCAAGAATGCTGCCTATGTGCCTACACTTCAATGATCTTTTTAGATGCAGATAAGAACAGAAAGGGAAGCTCCCACCCTGGTCAGAGACAGGAACCATGAAGTACAATGGTTGGGACACTATACCTGTGGAGGACTGAGGATCAGTCAGGAACATGGCCCAGGTCTTCGGACCAACATTTTAACATCTGCTTATCAGGATTTTCTAAGTATTCTGGACCAATTATTTCCCGGTGGCTTCCTTTATGCTGGGAATGATGGTATAATTAGATCACCCCTGTTCTACTATTTTATGTTGAATGAGCAGGAACCCATGATCAGGAACTACCTTTGGTCCAGCTCATTAGACATTGAACTTTGAGCCTGAATTTGTAACTGAATTACCCTGTTGGATTTTTTCCTCTTGGGTACAGTGGGATGAGTAGCATTTGCATGTAGAAGGTAAATACAGGTGATTGAGGGGATAAAAATTTTCAGATTGTATCATACATCCCATCCCAAGGTTTTTGTTTGTTTGTTTGTTTTTTGCTGCTTTCTAAGTGTGGACTTTAGTTCTCTAACCTATTGTCATCAAACTTGGCCAGGTGACTTTCTTCGTGTTCATGAATTAAGGTCATGAGATTCACATTCTTCTTGCAAACAGAACCTTAATAAGTTATTCCTTGGTGTTTTGTGTCTATGTGATAATTTCCGGGGAGATGCAGTTCCAATACCCCATATCTCAGGTGAAGATCTACTATGATGGAGAAGTGACACAAAAATAGACCTTTCTGCCAGCCAATGGAATTTGATGATTCTTGATATCAGATCACAATCAAGTTAAAGCTGATTATGACACAAGTTTGTCACATATTCTAATTCACTTGGCCCATTCAAGGGAAAAAAAAAAGACAACTTCTTTGAAATTTCTATCCAAAGATGTTTGATATGAAGTATTTTTGGTTCCATTCTCTGTTGTGATAAATTCTGACATGAAATTAATGAAATAAAAAATCCTTAGTCTGAATAATTACACAGATACAGTTACAGATAACTCTACAAGGAAACATTGCTTTTTCTACATGAACTCAATAACTGTTTAGCTGATAGACTAGATCCAAGGGGAAAAGTTCATGCTTCTTGGCCTTGGTGGAATTCCTAAGGGGAAATGGAACTAGAGGAGAAATTATACAGTGCTGTCATGTTTGAGCTACCTTGCTCATTGAGACAGAATGTCATGGGAGGCACAGTGTGGAAGAGGGAATACTGAGGCTAGAGTACAGGTCAGAGTCACTCGGAGCAAACTACCAGTAGAAGATACACAGTGGAAAACATATATGTAGAGGCATAGAAGAAATAAGAAACAGCAAATATGTAGAATTAACATTAGATAAACTGAAAATACAATTGACAGAAGAGATTCTTTTGATGAAGAGAAATTGGTTCTTTTGATAAAAAGATAATTGATAACCAGAAATACATATCTAAATTGATTCAGTCCAATCAGTGTGAAGTGTGGTTATTTCTGAAACTAATTTGTGTGATTTTTGCTTTCCTTCCTTTGCTTTTCTTCATCTCATAGCATGTTGCTTTTGTCTTTCTCTTTTATGATGAGTATTATCATGTTAAAATGAAATCATCCTTCTAAAATGGACCATTTGCTTTTGTAAGAAGATAAGCATCAAGATTCTTGGAAACATCCCGGTACTGTGTGCTGACTGGGTCTCCTAGTCCCTGTGTCCCTCTAGTCAGCATTGGGTCCTTAGACAGTCCTTCTGGTCCCCAGATTCTTCTTGGGCACAAAATGAATGGCTCAGCCATTCATATTTGAAGTCTTGGTGCTATGCAGTTGACTAGAGTCCTGGCTACTTGGAGAATTAAATCATGGTTGAAATAATATACAGAAATTGTACTTTGGAAATTGTGGAAGACAAGTAGTCAGGTTTGTTAAAAATTCTGGCCACATTCCAAAATGTATATTACTATATTGATTAAAGGAGAATATATGAATTGCACTTTAATCAGTGCCCATTGAACATTAAATTGACCTCAGAATCATGGCCAATATCTGAGTGCAGGTCCTTATCAATTTCATTCAGCAAGCAGTGAAGAGCCAAATGGAGAAGTTAGGATTGCACCCGAAGGCTGGGATTTATTATATTTTCAGTAAAAACAATTTTTCAAGTAAGATGATGGTTTTTCTCTGAATTGTTTCATTAAAATTTGATCAGAGAGAAGAATGTTTCTATTTAACTCCAGAAAATGTAATTTTACCTTCCATCCACAGAGAGAAGTTTTGCACAGTGTTGTTCGTGTTTGTGGAGTGTGCCTCTATGGATTATATTTTCTTTTGAAGTGCTATTCCAAAAACATGGCCATCGAGAACAATACAATATATTCCTCAGAAGTATTCGCCTTGGACTAAACTACCTACTTGTGGGAAATTATGGTCCATTTGTAATGTCTGCTTACAAAGCTCTTCTTGCTCATGTTCTTACTTCTTTGGTTGCACTAAACAGCAACCGTATTTAGCTCTGTACCCTTCATTGGGTAAGAAATGTCCTTTTCAAACTAATCCATCTTGGTCATTAAATATTTAGGTTCTCCTCCTGTGGAGCTTGAGGCATAATAAAGTCACAACTTGTTACTCTACCTGATTTGAGAGACAAGATTTGGCCTAGTTCTGTATTCCATCACACGCATAAAAATGGTAGAAACTACCTAATTTCAAAGCAGTTTTTTAAAAGAAGATTTTCTTTATCAATGGAATCACAATTGAATATTATGCTTGTTATCATTTATATCAACAAATATGCCATGGATATTTAGACTAATAATATTGTTTAAAAGCAGGAGAGAGTTCTATTGGAGCCATTATCAGTAAAAGTGCATATTTTTCCTTATATGTATCCTTCAAAGGGTAGTTACACATCATAGTGTCTTAAAAACAAACAAGCAGAGAAAACTATTTCCTTGGTTTCAAACAGAAAGAACATGACATACTCCAATCAGATAAACAAAGAGAGTAAAAACTTTTGTTAAACTTTGTTGTTGCTATGACCAAATCTGACTTAGAAAATCAGAAAAAAACTAAAGATTTGTGGTTTGAAATTTAAAACTTCTTGAAGCAAATGCTCTTCCTGTAGTCAGCAGATGCGCAGGCACACACACACACACACCGTCAACAACACAATGTTGAAGTACAATTGGAAGATTGTTGCTTTCCATCTTCCCCATCATCTGGTGTTACTTGCCTAAGAATATTGTTATCCTATGTGTTAAGAAGAGAACACCTTTGTAGGTCTGATACAGTCACATGAGCCCTTAAATGTGGGAGTGAAAGACCAGAGAGCCATGAAAGGGAAGAAGTCAATGTACTATTGCTGACTTTGAAGATGCAGAAGGCATGAACCAAGAACTGAGAGTGGGATTTAAAAGTAAAAAGCATGAGGCCAGCTCTGTGATATGCTGGGTTAATCCACTATCTTCAGTGCCAGTATCCTATATGGACACAGGTTCTATTCCTGGCTGCTCCACTTCCAATCCAGCTCCTGCTAGTGCACCTGGGAAAGCAGCAGAGGGTGGCCCAAGTACTTGGATCCCTGCCACCTACATGGGAGAGCCGGAAGAAGGTTCTGACTCCTTGCTCTGTTCTGGCCCAGCTCTGGCCATGGGTGTCATTTGGGGAGTGAACTAATGCATGAATGATCTCTCTTTCTCTGTGTCCCTACCTTTCTCTCTGTAATTTTCATTTTCAAATCAAATAAATAAAACAAACAAAAAAAAAGCTCAAAACAGCAAGAGTCCAACAGTCCAACAATCCATTAATAAGTGGAACTTCAGTTCCACAACTACATGGAAGTGAATCTGCCCCCACACCAATGACTCTAGGGAGGCTAAATGTGCATTTTCATCTTGTGGAATCCTGGCAGAGAACCCAAGTGAACCACCATGCCTGTTCTTCTGACCCATAGGAACTGGTAAGAAAAAGGTTTTCTTTTTAGGCCTCTGAAATTTATGGTGATTGGTGCCGAAGCAATAGAAAATAGTTCTTGATGAGGGAGAAACCTTGTTAAAGTGTAAATTACCTCTGGAAGGTTTCAGATGACCAGAGGCTTCCTTCTGCCTAAAAGATGGCTTAGGAGTTTTGATTTCATTTAAATAAGCACATTAGCTTTTTTCATCTGTACTAGACTCTATTAGAAAATAAGCTGCAGGCATGGAAAGCCAACACACTCTGGAAAAAAAAAAAAAAAAAAAAAAACTAAACGAAAGATCTCCGCGAGTGAGATCCCAGTGCAAAGAACGGGTCATCAAAGAAGGAGGTACCTTTCTCTGAAGGGAGGAGAGAACTTCCACTTTGACCATGGCCTTGTCTAAAAATTATCAGAGTCAGTGAACTAAGGGGGCTTCCATAGCCTTGGCAGCTCATGACAAGAGCCTAGGGTGATTACTGATGCCATAAACAAGAGTGTCAATTTGTTAAGTCAACAACAGGAGTCACTGTGCACTTACTCCTCATGTAGGATCTTTGTCCTTAGTGTGCTGTACATTGAGATTTAATGCTATAACTAGTACTCAAGCAGTATTTTTCACTTTATGTTTCTGTGTGGGAGCAAACTGTTGAAATCTTTACTTAATGTATGCTAAACTGATCTTCTGTATATAAAGAGAAATGAAAATGAATCTTGATGTGAATGGAAGGGGAGAGGGACTGGGAAAGGGGAGGGTTGCGGGTGGGAGGGACGTTATGGGGGGGAAGCCATTGTAATCCATATTCTGTACTTTGGAAATTTATATTCATTAAATAAAAGTTTAAAAAAAAAGAAAATAACCTGGTGAGGGAGATGGTGAGAGAGACGGAAAATTGCATGATACACATGTTAAATGAAAAAATGAATAAACACATATGGTATTTATAAAGGTTCATTTGTAAAGCTCTTTCCAATTGGCACTACTATGGAAATGAAGAGTGTGTCAGTGGTTGAAAAGTGTGTCACCTGGGGTCAGTAGTGAGCAGGAGGGATGAATGCAAAAAGTTCCTTTAGGAGAATTAAAGAGTTATGTGCCTTGATTGTAGTGGTGCTTACACAAATCTATACATTGGAAAAAAGTGCACAGAACTCTAAAACCTCACATACACACACAAAGCATGCATACAAATTAGTTCATATAAAAGCAATGTAAACTGAATAAGGTTTGTAGTCTAGTTAACAGTACTTACTGCACCAATGGCAATTTCCTGACTTTTTTTTTTTTTTTTTGAAAGGCAAAGTTAGAGAGAGAGACAGAGAGAATGGTCTTCCTTCCATTGGTTCACCCCCAAAATGGCCACTTTGGCTGGCGCGCTGAGCCGACCCGAAGCCAAGAGCCAGGTGCTTCTCCTGGTCTCCCATGCGGGTGCAGGACCCAAGCACCTTGGCCATCCTCCACTGCCTTCCCAGGCCACAGCAGAGAGCTGGACTGGAAGAGGAGCAACCAGGACAGAATCTGGCGCCCCAACCAGGACTAGAACCCAGAGTACTGATGCCACAGGCTGAGGATTAGCCTAGTGAGCCGCGACACTGGCTGATTTCCTGACTTTTGTATCGAAGTGTAGTTATGCAGAGATCACCATTGCACAAAGCTGGGAGATGGGCAAATCAGACTTTCAATAGCAATTTTGTAAGATTGCAATTTCTATATAAGTAAGTAACTGAAGCCAGCAATTCATTGCAAGGTAGACTTATTTATCCATCAGTAAGTAAGATTTATCCCAATACCGACCTCATTTCAGAGTTGCGCAGTTCAATGATTGATCATTCTCCCATGCTAGACCCAACACTCAGCCAAGTGTTTTATGGAATGCTTGAACTATGTTACTTAATTTAATCCCACTATCAAAGATCAGAGCTGATGATCGATATTTTCAGAGCACAGATATCTGAGTCTTTGGCAATTTATTCGTCTTGTCCAATGTCAAAGTTCACCCGGAACACAAAGCAAAAGGCAGAAACTCTTCTTCTTTTATTTTTTTAAGATTCATATATTTATTTGAAAGGCAGAATGACAGAAAGAGGCAGGGAGAGGCATAGAGAAAGAGAGTAGAAGAGATAGAGAAATTCCATTAGCTGGTTCAGTTCCCAAATGTACCCACAAGCTGGGGCTGGGACATGCTGAAAGTCTGGAGCTCCATCCAGGTCTCCCATGTGGGTGTCAGAGCCCAAGTACTTGGGTCATCTGCTGATGATTTCCTTGATACATTAACAGGGAAGTGGATTGGAAGCAGAGCAGTCAGGACTCAAAGTGAACCATTATTCCAACCTGAGATGCCAATAATGCATGTGACAATTTCACCCACAATGCTATAATGCCAGCCACCACAGGGCTCTTGTTTGACAAATCATTACCATGCCAAAGAGTGGTAGAATAAAAATACAACTGTGATAGAATGTAGGTGTGTGTAATCTCAGAATCTTAGGGCCTTACTCACTCTACAGATCATTTAGTCTCTACCTCTCTCCAAATAAGAGATGAGAAAATCAACTGTTGGGGTGGGGGTCCATTGGTCTCCCATTAACTTCCAGAGTTAGATTTATGGGGAAAATAGTTTGGCCTGATGCTAGAATATTACATTTATTGAGACAAATGACCAACTAGCCAATAGTGTTCTTTAAGGCTGAGTAGGTCTAACTGGAGTTTTTATCTGGAATTCCTCATTTTGCTTCTCTCTTGAGTTCTGTTGCACTCATCACATATCTTTCCCTGATAAAGATAGGTCAGAGTTAAGACTTTGTCTTCTTCTATAGTCTCAACAAATAACTAGGGCCTGCCTATCACACCACAAATACTTAATGACTGGCAATAACTGGACATTGAAGCTATGTCTCCCTCCTGCCACAAGTACCTAAGAGTTAACTTTGGACTTCCCTTTAGTCAAAACCCAGATGGAGAACTAGATTTGCAGCCACTGGAAAAGTTAGGAACATAATATACTCAAATACTCATATCTTCCCAAATGCATGTCTAAAGGAGGAAAAAAAATTTGGAATTCACTCTAAAATGTTTGGTGTTTATGTCATTTAGAAATGAACAAAGAAAAGTAAAGAATGAAAGACAAAAAGGCAATTTTGCAAAGTTTTTTTTTTAAGGTTTATTCATTTATTTGAAAGGCAGAGTCACAGAGTCAGAGAGATATCCTCCAAATGCTGGTTCAGTCCCCCAATGATTGCAACAGCCAGAGCTGGACCGATCTGAAGCCAGGAGTCAGGAGCTTCTTCTGGGTCTTCCAGGTGGTTACAGAGCTATCTTTGGGCCATCCTCTGATGCTCTCCCAGGTGCATTAGCAGGGAACTGGATCAGAAATGGAGCAGCCAAGACTGGAACAGGCACCTATTTGGGATGCCAGTAACACAGGTGGCAACCTAACTGGCTACTCCAAAGTGCTGGCCCTTGGCAAAGTTTTTAAGGAGAGGTATATCCTTGGGCCCATGTTCATTCTATTTGGATTTTCTAGAATGAGTTGACCCACAATGAATAATGAAAGAGATCATTTACATATATAACATACATAAAATATTTGTGTTAAAGATATATAATATATATTAAATATATAATATGTATAAATATATGCTTTACTGAAAGACTGTTTATTTCTTTTTTTTTTTTTTTTTTTGACAGGCAGAGTGGACAGTGACAGAGAGAGACAGAGAGAAAGGTCTTCCTTTGCCGTTGGTTCACCCTCCAATGGCCGCCGCGGCTGGCGTGCTGCGGCTGGCGCACCACGCTGATCCGATGGCAGGAGCCAGGAGCCAGGTGCTTTTCCTGGTCTCCCATGGGGTGCAGGGCCCAAGCACCTGGCCCATCCTCCACTGCACTCCCTGGCCACAGCAGAGAGCTGGCCTGGAAGAGGGGCAACCGGGACAGAATCCGGTGCCCCAACCGGGACTAGAACCCGGTGTGCCGGCGCCGCTAGGCAGAGGATTAGCCTAGTGAGCCGCGGTGCCGGCCTATTTCTAAAATGAGGTGAAAATTATAAAGGTATATATGCATGTTCAGAAAAAGGATATAAATTAATAGATGATTGCTCTATGAAGTATTATTGTGGGAAGTGTTAAAGATTACCTGGAACTAAGTCCATCATTTTTAATTTGTCATCATGGAATGTAGAGCAACATCCTGTAAATTGCCATTTTCTTTTATTTGAGCCATAATATTCAATATATGTTAACAAAATGGCAGGGTAAGAAACCTCCCTCGAAGCAAGGAAAGATAATTCTCATCAAGATGAAGTTACATCAGAGACTAAAAGAAAGATTCCAAGCATCTGTTGGTATGATCAGGCATGAGAGAAGCTGGAGACCCAAACACGGGTTAGGAACACAACCGCAACCAAAGAAGGTGGTTCGAGAACCTCTTTAACTTGTGGGATCTGCTCCTCTGTGCCACAGAAATTTCCTGGAGATGCAGATGGAGGCCATGAGAGACCAGCCAATGTGTGAGATTTAATATTAAGATTTTGTGTATATGCAGCCATGTTTTAGTTTTCTGAAATTTTTATTTATTTATTTATATTTTGTTTTAAAGGCACAGAAAGAGGGACAGAGGTAGAGAGAACCCTTCAATCTCCTGATTCTCTCCCCGATGCCCACAACAACTAAGGCTGCCCAAAGTCAAGAGCTGATGCCAAACCCTTGAGCTATCACCCTCCAGGGCACACACTGCTATGCTACCAGTTTTGAATTTCAACATTGGGAATTTCATATGGTTCAGTATGGCATAAAATAGTTAATGATATATATTCAGGAAGGTACTGTTCTTTTTCTTAGAGACTAGCAGGTACTCACCAAATACTTCTGTCACCTTGTTATAAGTGCAAAACATGGACATTTTATCTAGATTCAGATACTAAATCATTATACTCTGCTTCCTGGGGCCAGCAACAAGGTTATTCTTCCCAAATCTTTTTTCCTCATGCACAGTCTGCATAATTCTGTGAAATACGGAGTCTCCTAACTTTCTCTTGGGAAATCATTGCACCATTCATGAGTTCTCATTAAAATCCTTTTCCTCCCGATTCCCATCTTAAATTTTCCTTTCATTAATTTCTTCCATTATGCCCACTCATGCCCAATTTTATGTGAATAGATGTGCACCACTCTTTAAAAATAACTTCACCAGATTATTTAAGAAGAATATTTGATTATAACACTTGAGGAAGCACAAGCTTTGTACTCATATCCAAGTGGCAAATTCATATTAAGGCTTAATGCCTATCCATCATAAAAATGCCTTTTATTTTTAGCATGCAAAAATTTAATTGTTAATTAAAATTTCTGTAGTGTATATCTTGGGAAGCTGAAATTCTAGAGGCCTGATGACATGTGAATGATTTGATGTAAATGCTAAAATGGAATGAGGGGTCAGACATAATTCATCACTGCCACAACTAATCATGGGGATTGTTAAACAGGTAACAAATCAGGGTCCTTTTTTTTACATGTATCAAAATAACAACAATGTAGATAAGCAGATAAGCATAAAGACATATTTTCATTGCTCTCATCATTTAAAAAATAATCCTCTATCTCCCTCTCTCCAGCGACTATTAGAGAGAGTACTCTTTCCATTTAAGTGGCATTTCTTCAAGGACGTTTCCATTAGCACCATCTGCAAATGTGCTTGGGCGTTTTCTGTGGAACCTACTCCAGTCCAGCACAAGTCTTGGGAACATTGCCAAAACTCTTTCTGCTAAGTTATCCATACTGTCCACTTTACTAAGTGTAGTGCTTCCTTCTCTTCAAGGTGTGTGTGACACCATCCATCCATCTTTTCCCTTTAGAATACTTTATTCAGTGAATACCAGAATACCACAGGGTGCTGTGTGTCTCACTTAGAGTCTGGTTACCTCACTGCAATCTCTTTCTCTTCTCAAATGTAGGAATCAAGACTCAATCATTGTACCTTTCTCCGCTTCTTTCTAAGCTCATCTCCTGATGATTCTAAGACTGTGAATGCATTCTGCATGTTTATACATCTAGATTTACACCTCCAGTTTGGATTTATTCTCTGATCTCTAGCACTTGTGTTTAAATTTTCACTGGGAGGCTCTGAGATACGCCCTCCATTTTTAACACTCTGCCTCAAGTCAATTAATCGCAACTAAACTAGGTTGAACACAAAATTCTTGTTCAATCTTGACTCATTTCTCTATCAAACTCTATTTCAAAGCATCAGTAAATTATGCCAGGTTTACCTATGAAATATATGTAGTCTGCAATGACTTCTCATCCCTTAGACTGTTTTCTTGTGGTCCAAACCCCAGTTGCCTACATGGTCTTTGTTGTAAACTGCCAATTGCTGATGTCTCATCACCCACTCACAAATTTCATCTTGTTTATTTCAGCTCACTTTCTATTTTAAAATTTAGATATATTTTGTTGTAACATGAAAGACATTGCTGCTACACTCAACATCTTCAGTGTTTTCCCCTCTTTCTCAAGCTAAAAGCTTACATCCTACCTGTGACCAAGGCTCATTTTCTATACTCCTTGTGGGAAATACCCTCACCTGTCCACTCAAAGCACGGACTTGCATCAAGAAGTGCAGAGAAAGTGAGAATTTACTAAGAGTCTTTTATGATTAGAGGTCTGACAAGCAGGCACACCTGGTGTGGCTACAGCAAGAAATTCATTCCCTAGCAGTCATGTCCCTCTCCTGGCTCCTCATTGGCTGAGAACTATAGGATTACAGTCTTCCCAAATATCACCTGAGTTTTATTTTCTCCATCTGTTTAAGTTTTGCTAAGTTAACCACCCTAACTTTCTATTTGTTCAACACTGTGTTTGGACCAGGACTTTCCGGGTACATGTACTTTGAGGTTTGTACCCTAGTTATTAGGCTGTCTAACTACTTTTAACTTTTCACAAATGTGCAAGCATTGGTGCTAGCTGGTTGTTAGTAATTTTCTACTCACAGCTAAACAACGTACTTTGAAACTGAACCAAATGTCTTTATTCCCACACTCTTCATCCTCCTCCACTACCTCCCTGCATTAGACATTTACTTCTCTTCCTGAACTCATTGCATTCCAAACATGATAGTTTCCTCATTGTTTGTCACAGAGGCCAGGTTACACTTTCATTGTTGAGTTTTCACTCAGCATTTCCTTTGTCTAGAATGTATGTGTCTCATCCCATAATAGCAACCTGGCTCACTTTTTCACTTTCCTCAGATCATTTCTGTCGCTCCCCCTCTTCGTGGAGGAACGACACAGGACCCTGCGCTGTTCTTTCGTCTGCTCGGCCCTCCCCGGGTTTGCTGCTGGTTCTTCCCGGGTTGGCTACTATCCCTTCCACCTCCGTGGAAGGGCAGTTCCCCCTGGCCGCATGCCCCACTTCCGCAGGGGAGCGGCACACCGCCGGCCGGCTTTCTCGGGGGCTGCACGGGTTCCCTTAGATGTTCCCCATAGATGTTCCTGGTGCATGCCGTCTCTCTCCTCCTTTATAGTCCTCCTCCGCCAATCCCAACTCGGCTGCCCACACGCCGAGTACGCTGCTCTCCTCCAATCAGGAGCAAGTCCTACAATTTATTAGTTGAACTGGAGGCAGCTGTGCGGAAGCTGTTTACTTCTCTCCCAGCGCCATATTGTGGGAGAGCAGATGCATAGAATAAGTCTTAATTCGAGTAACTTAGTCTAGTCCGGATTGCTCCCCACAATTTCTCTCACATATTCTGATTGCCCTAATACTTCTTATGTCTATTTCTCATACTTTGGATCTCTTTTCTCTGCTTTATATCCTTAACAAGGTATTTCAATTCTTGATTTTAAATTTTTAATCTTTTTATGGAATTTAATCTTCATGTAAACAGAAAGCTTTCTACTGTGTTCACAGGCACAATACTCAGGACAAAGTTTAGTGTACATTAGAAATAGAAGAAATGCTGGTTGACCTAATGAATGAAATAATTGATAATTTTCTATTATGATAATGGAAATTTTTGGAATTTCTTCATATTTGTTTTTATTTTATTTGAAATGCAGAGTTACAGAGAGAGAGAGAGAGAAAGAGAGAGAGAGAGGAAGAGATCTCCCTTCTGCCACAATGGTCAAGCTAGGCCAAGTAGAAACCAGGAACCTGGAACTCCATCAGGCCTGATACAAGGGGTTCATGGGCCCAAGTGCTTGGGCCATCTTCTACTGCTTTCCCAGGCACATTAGCAGAGAGCTGCATCAGAAATGGAGTGACTGCAACATGAAGTAGCACTCCAATATTAACTTGCTGCACAACAATGACAGATAGAATTTTATGTAAAAATCATAAGCTTATGTCTACCATGACACAGAAATATTGAAAAACAGGAAATATATTACTCAACTGTCCATTTAATTGGTTTATCAGACTTTAGTTACCAAAACAAGCAGATGAAGCCTGAAACTTTATCCAGGTATTCGACAATTATGGCAGGGACGTAAGTACTTGGGCCATCTTCTGCTGCTTGTTCAGGCACAAAAAAAGGGGGCCAGGTCAGAAGCAGAGCAGCTGACACTCAAATTGGTGCCTTTAAAATGAATCATTTTAGTAATAATCCTGATAATATTAATTGCATAAATATGAATACAAACGCAATTTGATAGCTCAGACCATATAATCTGAAGGTATTTTGCATCTAATACATTTTAACTAAGTCTTTCTCTTCAATCACTTGTGTCTTTGATTCACCATCACTTTCTAAAAATATTTTCAAGTTTCTATTAACTTAAAAATAAAAATGCAATATATGCCAATTCAGGTAGGATTAGCTTGCATTGACTAGGGTTCCTGTTAAGCTAATCTGTTCATTCAAGGGTTGAAAATTTTCCTACAAATACTACCAAAGATGGGTGGAAGCATTAAAAAATAGGGAGTATGTACAGAATGGGACACTATTCTATCATTAAAAGAAATTAAATACTGACAATTGCAGCAAAATGAATGAAATCAGAGATCATTTTGTTAAAAGAAAATGATCCAGATACAGAGAGACAAATACTGAGTGCTCTCTCTCTTATGTGGAAATTTAAAAAAATGTCAATCTGAACTTAGAATAGTAATTAGTAAGGGAAGGGTGGGTGGTGGGGAGAATAGAGGAGGAGGTTGGTAACAGTGAGAGAAACACATTTAGATAGAAGCCGTGGGTTCTAATGCTCCATTGCACATGACTGGGATGAATATGGCTCACTGCAAAGTATTACATACACTATGGAGAGCGGGAGGAGAAGATCTCCTAGACTTCCAATGTGTAAGAAGATTGTAGAGGTGAGGATGTTGGCTCCCTGACCCAATGACTTTACACTGTATACCTGTGTGGTATGGCTTGTGCCCCATGAAGATGTACATGTATTACACACACATCAACAATTACTTAAAAGGAAGAAAAATGCTAGCCAGGGTTAACTAATTAAGAGTATTGTATTTATATTTATGTTTGGACAAGTTTCCATTGTGGTCCATCATAAATTTGTGAATGGAGTGTTAGAGGATATTCTATAAAATAAACTACATTAGAGGGTATTCTATAAAATAAACTGCATATATTCTATAAAATAAACTACACATATTTTAAAAATGGAATAACTCACTTAAATTTAAATAAATATTTAAGTATAATCATGTTTACTTTCTCTGTTATTTTTCAATAGTATTGATCTGAACTCCAGTTGGGGAAGAACTTTAGAGATATAAGCTTAAGTCTAAGCCATATGGAATTCGTAAAATTCACACTGGAAATAGTGAGTATCCTCTCAAACAGATGCATAGTCAAGTTATAGAACAGCTGAAAGTGAGACACAACCACTCATAGAAGGACAAGCATACTAAGGCAGAAAACATAAACTGAGCAGATAATATAAACTGTGGTTTTCCATTAAGCCCCACATTTAAAACCTCAATGACAGACACTAATGACAGCTATAATTTTGTAACTGAGCTTCTTGGAGCATTAACTCTACTGTTTAGCATGAGTGATGTAAGCATAATGATTTTACTGAGGGGCATTGGGACCCCAATATAATATTTAAAAGATGGTGTAATATTTAAAAATATGATTTGATGTTAATTACTGTTCCTCCTTGTTAAGGAACTTAGATATGCTTTAAAATCTGTGCTTATGTGTTTTAAAACAAATTCAATGCTTTTCTGATTCCTTCACTTCTTTCTACTAAGAAAGAAGTTTCCTTGATTTAAGCAATTTTGAATCAATTGCTTAGAATTTTGGTTGCTGTTTCCAACTGTTTATATTATACATTTGACTCCAAACTTTTTTCTAGTGTATTCCTTTGATTCTAATCACATCACTTTGAGGTTTTCCATTTGTGAATTTAAGTATGTTTATCATTCAAGATATTTGGATTATGCCACTCAAAAAACTCTCAACTCTATAAAATCAATTTTTCAACTTAACTATAGATCACATCTTAAATCAAGTAAATCTATCAAAGCAGAAGTTATATTTTTGATAGTGGAATATTGGAAATACTGATAGCATATTTAAGGCCAGGAACTGTTTTCACTTACTACAGTTGTCAAATTTCTATCTCTCCCTAGTTCTATGGAATTGAGATGTAATTACGAGTTTCAAAGTCCCTGGAATGTTTTTCAAGCTTATATCACAAATGAAAAATAGTACTCCTACTTCAAAAGTTGTGTTGACACTATTGTATGCTACTATTAAATAATTCTGTTTCCAAGGGCTCTGGTTTTTATCAGATTCAGTTTGTAGACTTAGCCAGGCACCTATCATAAAGTTGAGAGTTACAGTGAAGGGTCTGAACAGTTGCTTTGATTTACTATATCTTAACAATTTCATTCTACTTTCAGAAGCCAAACAAAAATAAGATGTTAAGCAGTTATTAAATTACACATAAAATTCTCTGGAGAAAATAAATGTACTATTGTTTAATTTTCCCATTTTCCCCGTGTGTTCGTAATATTCCTTATGAAACAAGTTGTCAAGTACTTTGGCAGTATTAGTCGCATAAACTGAGCCTATTGTGAGTTTGATTAACACAAAGAAGCATAGTTTTGTGAAAAACAATTCTAGGTTTATTGACTATAGCTAGTTTTCCAAATGTTCTGCTGTGAATGAGCCTATTTCTGTTTAAATTGATACTTATTTTCTACCATAGAGCAGGAGAATTCATTTGCTCTCAACAGAAGCAAGATGAATAAAGATGTGTGACTTTAACTGCCTCAGGACACTTGCATTGGGAGAAGTCAGTTAAAAGAAATATAGACTATTCCTTAGGTTTTCCTCCATGTGCTGTGATCAATATTCTCACCCTGTAACAGGACTCACATCTGAATGGACCAGTCTTCTTTGATTAAGTTTTTAACTAAGCCTCTAGGACAGCCTCTGCTGTGCATATGTGGTTGTGAAATAATGTGGGTGACATTTGGAGAATTTTTTCAATCTTTTGGTGTTCAAAATGAAACAGAGAAAGACCTTTTCCAAGTCTGATAATTAATGCTCTCTGACAGTGTATTATCATAAGTCAGTATTGGGGTTTTTGATTTTTCCCCTTAAAATCTTAATTGCCAGTATTGTTACACTGTCTGGTTCTGCTTCCTGACTGCTCCTCAATTAAGCATGTGTTGGGTCTGGTGGCAGGTGGAATTTCATTCTCATTCTTTAAATGCCTTCTCTCACTGATTAAATTAATTTTACTCATAAGCCCAAGAGGAAGCAATGTCTAGCTTATTTTAGGATTTGACAATATTTAAAGGTGACCAACATTCTTAAATGCTATCAAATGTTTAAGGAGGCACAATTTCACTTTTAGACACCTATCCAAAACAGGGCATTAGGATAGAAATGAAATTATATATACCTCAAAGATTACATATGCACCTTTTACAAGACAGGCAATTTGGAGCTAGCCACTTAACAATCAACTGCATTCAATTCATTTAAAAATCCTCATTCATGGAGCCAGCCACCACCACTTGGGACACCCGCATCCCATAAGAATGCCAGTCAGAGTCCCAACTGATACACTTCCAATCCAGTTCCCCGCTAATGTGCCTGGGAAACAGCAGAAGATGCCCCAAGTATATGGACCCTTTTCACCCATGGAGGAGTCTCAGTTGAAGTTCCAGGCTCCTGGCTTCCGCTCCACCCAGCCCTGTCTGTTGCAACTATTTGGGGAGTTAGAGTCAACCTGGAACAGATCTGGGTTTCACATGTGGGTGGCAAGGGCCCAAGCACTTGGGCCATCCTCCACTGCCTTCTCATGCCTACTAGTAGGGAGTTAGATCAGAAGTTGAGCAACTTTGACTTGAACTGGTGCTCATAATTGATCCTGGCATTGCAGGCAGTGGCTGAATGTGCTGTGCCATGATACTGGCTCTGTCATGATTTTATTCAGAGGACTAATGACTACTTAATCATAATGACAAGTTTTATGGTAGGTTTCTGTACTATACTGCTAATAGGAATTTATTTGGGTTTTTGTAAAATTTTATTTGCTTTTTTTTTTCTTAAAGAGAAGGAGACAGAGAGAGAGAGAGAGAGAGAGGGAGAGAGACATGTCGGCAGAGAGAATTTTCCATCTGCTGTTTCACATCTCAAAAGACCAAAACAGAACTGGGCCAGTCTGAAGTCAAGGGCTTGTAATTCAATTTAGAACTCCCAAGAGTCCTAAGAGAACTAAGCACACAGATTGTCACCTGCAAAATCTCAGGGTATGCATTAACCAGAAACTGGGTCAAAAGCAAAATGAGGACTCAAACCGAGACTCCAAAATAGGATGCAAGCATCAAAGACAGCATCTTAACTCTGTACTAACTGCCCATCCCAACAGTAGTTCAATCAGTAAAGAAATTTTATGGAGCAATTTGGCTCTACAATCTGACACTGAAAACATGCATAGAGTAATACCCAGCAATTCCAATCATTTGTTTGCCTAAAAGAATTCTCACCTGTGGGTATTAATACAATATCCTATGTAAAAAAAGAAATCTCTTGCAGCACAGATTTTAATAACACAATACAGAATAGTCACTTAAATGTCCATGAATAAGAGAAGAAAAAATAAGCTATCATGAATGCAACCATAGAATAGTATGCAGTAATTAAAAAGAATAAAATAGCTCTGCATGTGTTCATTTGGGCATCCTGAAAGAGATGTTCAACTTAATGATGTGGTTATCATGCAAATATTATTCATGTTGCTTAATGATTTTTCTCACAGCCAAGGATGTAAAATAGAGGGAGAGGGGTTCATCACTATACCTACTCTCAGTGAATTTTAATTACTTTAGTTTAATTGAGGGTGTGACCACCCTTTGGGACACACTGATTGATCCAGGTGTCGTGGTCCAGAGACCACTAACTGCTCTCTATCATCCTGCTGCTGCCAAAGCGAATGGATTTAGGAAAAGTACACAACTTTATTTAAATTAAAACTTTATATGACACCAGTTTGTAGAAAGGCAATCTTTTTGGCTTCTACAGAATTTAGTAGTAGCACTTGGAATTGCTGTTAATGCAACAATAAACTAATATCAAAAATATTTTTATTCACTGGGGCCACAGCTCACTAGGCTAATCCTCTGTCTGTGGCACTAGTACCCTGGGTTCTAGTCCTGGTTGGGGTGCTGGGTTCCGTCCCAGTTGCTTCTCTTCCAGTCCAGCTCCCTGCTTTGGCCCAGGAAGGCAGTGGAGGATGGCCCAGGTGCTTGGGCCTTGCACCTGCATGGGAGACCAGGAGGAAACACCTGGCTCCTGGCTTCGGATTGGCGCAGCATGCTGGCTGTAGAGGCCATTTGTGGGGTAAACTAATGAAGGAAGACCTTTTTCTCTTCTAACTCTGCCTGTCAAAAAAAATGTTCATTGGATTATTGTCTTCCACTTTGTTACTAGTATGTAAGTTTCATAATAATGGTTACTTTACTATTGCATTCATCAACATACCTCAACACCCAGAAGCACACCAACCCTTAACAGGCATTCAGAAAATGTTTGCAAAATGAATAAACAAAGCTCATCTAAGGTACAATAAAGGACAGTAAGTTTAAAATAATGAAAGAACGGGGCCGCCCTTGTGGTATAGCAAGTAAAGATGCTACCTGCCACTCCGGCATCTGAAATGGACATGGGTTTTTGTTTGGCTGCTCCACTTCCCATGCAGATTCCTGCCAACTGCCTGGGAAAAGCAGTAGAAGATGCCCCAAGTACTTGGGTCCCTGCATCCACATGGGAGCCCCAGAAGAAGCTTGTGGCTCCTGGGTTTGCCCTGGCCCACCCCTGGATATTGAGGTAATTTAGGGAGAAAATCAGTGATGGAAGATGTCTCTCTCTCTCCCCCTCTCCATCTTTCAAATAAGTACATCTTTTTAAAAATAATGAAAACAACATGGATCCACAATCTAGATTAAAACACACGTAAACATTCACCACCCCAACACACACACTTAACTTCCCAGTTCTACGAAGCCCCAAACACACTATTTATTTTCAACAGATTGGCAGGATAGAAGGGTACCAGTGGCTTTCATGACATGAGAAAAAAAGAAATCATGCAATTTTAAGAGAGGGAGAGAATTATATAATAGTATATACTCCATTTATAGAAGGGTCTACAATGCTACATGCATGTATAGTCACACTTGTACATAAACATATAAAACTGTCTTAGAGGACTCTGCCCAAGTGTATGGACTCAGAGAAATAGGATATCTTCCTTGGATCCCATTATTCTGAACTTTCTAGCACTCAGTTCTGCCAAATCAATGATCTTTCATTAGAATGGAATTCCCACCCATGCCAATCTAGTGGAGTTGAGCCAGCAGCCATGGAGACTCGCAGTGGAAGGCATTTTCATTTATTACTATGCTTAACCTCATTCACAGCATGCAATTGTGTTGACCACCATGAGTCCTCCAAAAATGACATATTGCTGGATGCTAATGGTGTTATTGGCCCACACTGGCACATCAACTAGAGCAGTTTACAGTACATTCTATTATCTGGTATAAGTAATTTCATTTAATTTTTCCTCATGTTACCATAAAGTCACACATCATCTACTAATTCTAACATTTCCTTTAACTCAGTGTGATTTGGACATTGATGTGTTATGAAGCAGATTTTAGCCAGAATGGATGGAGTTTATGGCTCTATCATCTGTTCACGTAGGGTTGTACATTAGTCTTCTACTCAGCTATGTTGAGCCAAGGGAGTGATAAACTTTCAGATTCCCTGATTTCCAAAAGAACACAGTGCATCATATAGAGTTAGAAAATAATATGAAATTTTCTTATGTCTAACAAAATCAAGAGGGCTAACTAAAATCTGTTTTGTTCCAGAGTGTGGACAAGACATCTGTTCATGGGGAGGGTTGTACTGGAGTGAGAAATCAGCACCAACACTAGCTGGGACCTTCAATGTGACAGACTTGTACACATTTTATCTCTAATACTTAAAATCATGACTAAGTAGATATTATTGTTCCCACTTACCAGATTAGGTATACTTCTTGTCAAACATCAGTTCTTAAAAAGCAGCAGAATTAAAATTCTTTGCTGATCTCCAAGTGAATGAGAAATCAAAGTTTGGGGTTTCTCAAATATTTTTTGTCTTTAATGAAAGAGTTTTGTGGAAGGTATCAGCTTCTCATGTGAATAACTAATTGTGTGGTACTTAACATTCCACAGTTGGATCTCAGTCTCCTTGCCTATGCCTCTGCAAAATATATTACAAGAGTGTTTTCCAAAACATGAGTGCAGAGCATGGCAGTACCACACCTTCTCTATCATAACAGGGAGATAAGGTTCATTGAAGAACTCTTGGGTTTTTCTATATTTTTTCAAAACACCAAGGAGAGTTTGCTTTTAAAACAGTGAAACTTCTGATGACACAATATATTGGAATGTAGTAAAAAGAAAGATGGTGTTCATCTTCAATTTCCAAAGAAAATTTCACAAAAGAAGTGAGTAAACAACAAAAATAAAACATATTACAGAAATACAATAAAATGGGCTGTGGCTGGAAGGGATAAATAAGTGCATTTATAGGTGGCTGTCTCAAAAGTCTCATACTGTGAGAAACACTGCAGGATGCAGAAATATGTGTTCAGTTTGATTTTATGCATATACACGAATTCTGAGAAAGTGATAATGACAAGGTACAATTTTATATATGTCCAAATCCCCAATAAAATCAAATATAGCATGTAGATATCTAAACCAATATGTATGAACAACATTTACAAAGATGCCAGATGTGGCCGGCGCCGCGGCTCACTAGGCTAATCCTCCGCCTTGCGGCGCCAGCACACCGGGTTCTAGTCCCGGTTGGGGCACCGGATTCTGTCCCGGTTGCCCCTCTTCCAGGCCAGCTCTCTGCTGTGGCCAGGGAGTGCAGTGGAGGATGGCCCAAGTCCTTGGGCCCTGCACCCATGGGAGACCAGGATAAGTACCTGGCTCCTGCTATTGGATCAGTGTGGTGCGCTGGCCGCGGCGGCCATTGGAGGGTGAACCAATGGCAAAGGAAGACCTTTCTCTCTGTCTCTCTCACTGTCCACTCTGCCTGTCAAAAAAAAAAAAAAAAAAAAAACAAAGATGCCAGATGAAAATGTATTCCCTCAAATTAAAAATATTTTAGGTGGGAATAAATAACCAATTGCCACAAGTTCCACATGGATTATATTGGTGTTTTTTTCAGGTGAAATCAGAGAGAAGGAATAAATTATCAAATAACAGGAAAACACAAGATTGCTGATGGGTTTTCCTTGGAAATCTTCTATGCAATCTGAAAATATCAGCTGAGGTAGAGGTGTGGGTTGGGGGAGGAGGTAAGTACAGTCCAATAAGATGAAAGCGAAGGCTTCACAGTAACTCCTGAAGACAGCAGGGAACTAGTTCTTAGAGACACTTACAGTGTCCAAGCAACTGCTGCGGTACAGAAGACTCCTCGTTGGAAGGAAATGGTTTGAAATGCAACCACAGTGGAATAAAATGTGAGAAACAGAAAAAGGGGAGGATTAGATAACAGCACAGATGCAGCAAAAGCCAGGAAATATCAAAATACAAGCCATCATATTTTAAAATAGTACGTAGAACAAAGAAACAAAAAACAGATAAAACCTGTGGATATTGAGAAATTACGTAAGTCAAACCACATTCTAAATGTTCAGAGAAATGGATTTCTCATAAAGAAATGAAGAACATAACAATTGAGATAAAATACTCTAAAAATTTACTTTATCAAAAAGGACAAGAAGGAATAGAATATTTGTTAGGAGCAATGACACATAAAAAACCTTCATAAAACAGATAAAACTTTGAAATTTATTACTCAAAATGAAGAAAAAGTAGTAACAAATGGATATGAGACACAAAAGATCAACGAAAGTCCGATTTAGAAAACCCACGAAATAGTGATTACTGAGGAATAAAATGAAAGCAAAAGGCTCTCCTAATATGATTACAAATTTTAAAAGAAAGCTCGAATGAATGAACACAGAGGCTAATACTTCAGATAAGAAGCTGAGTAATAAAAATTAAAAGTCAAAACAATAGATGAAAGACATTAGTTGGATTTCAGAGAAAGAAACAGTTATTGAAAAATAGAAATAAAATGTCTAACAAAGCAACAAAATTTTCTTTGAAGAAAGCCAAAACAAAGGAATAAAATACTAAAGGCTAGAATCTCATTCCAAAAAAAACTCTGAAATTCGTATACATTTATATTTGCAACTCTACAATATTATAACATCTCATTCCTAATAATAGTAAAAGAGAACAGCAACTTTAAGACATTCTCACAAAATTAGTCCAATTTTGAAAAAAAAAACTGTTGAATATCTGTTTTAGGAATTGGCATCCTTTTTGGTATAATAATTCAGATACAAATACTTAAATTGATAACACTCTAATAAAATGTTCCTAAATTCAGATTATATAAAATTAGAAAGGTCATAGTTGGCTAGTTGATCATAATTTACAAAAGTTTGGTCAAATAAATGAGATAATAATATTTAAAATAAAATTATATTAGTATAAATGTTTTAGAACAATAATTTACTAGAATAAAGTTACAAATTTAATATGCACAGACAGATAATGTGAGCCAAGATTTTATATTCCAAAACATTATAAACAAACTGTTATGAATGAAATATTAGGAAATTGATATGAAAAATAATTTATACAATGAGCTACATAAAATCCAAATAGCTAGAGAAACATCAACATAATGACTCATAAATATTAATTGTATAATTACCAGTAGGACTAAGAGACTGTTATTAAGTGTGAGAGTATAGTAGATAATAACTCTAAGATCATCTAATGACCCTATGGTGCGGACATGAAAACATAGAATTGGAGGTAGGGAAATCATATACAAAAATACCTGTATTCAGTAAACACTCGAGGCAATAGTATTAATATTTTCTAAGACTATCATGATTGTGGTGTTGAATAAAACAAACAGGTAACTGCTCCATCATACTCCATAGGCTTGGTGTGTATCAAAATATACATGTGATATAGAAGGTACATGAAAATCCCACTGGCCCTATGTTTAGATGGGAGGTATGAATGAGAGATTTTTAACCTTAAAATGTGTGTGTGTGTGTGTGTGTGTTACAGAAAATCACCCAGGAAAAGATTAAACCAGTAACAATGAGTACTGCTATTCCTCACATATACCAATCACATTAGAAGAAAGTAGGACATGGAGAAATTTAGATTGCCCTATAAAAGTTTGTGCCTAACGGCTAATAAATGGACATGTTCACCGAAACTGTCTCTAGTGGTTCTTTTTTTTTTTTTTTTTTTTTTTTTTTTGACAGGCAGAGTGGACAGTGAGAGAGAGAGACAGAGAGAAAGGTCTTCCTTTGCCGTTGGTTCACCCTCCAATGGCCGCCGCGGCCAGCGTGCTGCGGCCGGCGCACCGCGCTGATCCGATGGCAGGAGCCAGGAGCCAGGTGCTTTTCCTGGTCTCCCATGGGGTGCAGGGCCCAAGCACCTGGGCCATCCTCCACTGCACTCCCTGGCCACAGCAGAGAGCTGGCCTGGAAGAGGGGCAACCGGGACAGAATCCGGTGCCCCAACCGGGACTAGAACCCGGTATGCCGGCGCCGCTAGGCGGAGGATTAGCCTAGTGAGCCACAGCGCCGGCCTCTAGTGGTTCTTGTTGAAGAACACTGTCACCCCACCATCCGGACAGTGTGGGCCTTGCAGGACGAGCCCACACAAGACTCAACTGCTTTTGCTGAACGGTAGGCATTTGAATACTAAAGGCATAAAGAAACACAACAAAGGCCTTACTGAACAATATAGTAGTCATTTAGTGGATAGAGATTGGTAATCCAATGGAGCACATGGAGTGGTGGCTGTCAAAGATGTGTTTATCAATCTGATGGGAGATTTGCAAGCCATATATCTTACCTTCATTCAAAAAACTACAAAATATGTGCTTTTCCATATTTGTGAGGTTTTTAATGTTAAAATGTTTTAAGTAAAAGATTACTGCTATTTCTCTCCTAATTCTTCCATTATGTGAAAGATCATCTAATGCATAGCTAGGACAGCACTGCTGATCCAACTTAGTTTCTCAAAAACTTGTGTACTAATGGAGCTGCTGCCATGGTGCAGCTGGGGAAGCTATAGCTGGTGATACTGATATCCCATGTGGGCACTGGTTCAAGTCCTGACTGCTCCATGTCTGATCCAGCTCCCTGCTCAGGTGACTGGGAAAGCAGCCGAAGATGGCCAAGTCCCTAGGCCCCTGCCACCCATGTGGGAGACCTGGAGAAAGCTCCTGGCTTCTGGCTCCTGGTTTTAGTCTGGTCTAGCCCTGGTTTTTGTGGCTGTTTGGGAAATGAATCAGCAGATGGAAGAATCTCCTTCCCTCCGTCACCCCCCATCTGTCTTTCCTTCTTTCTCTGTAACTCTGCCTTTCAAATAAATAAATAAGTCTTAAAAAATAAAACAACTTGTGTGCTTAGAACAAACATCGATGATGCAATTTCTATAATTCCTATCACTAACATGGTCATGTTTCAGTCATGAAAAGCTCTGATTAAGCCCTTACTGAATAGCTTTCACATCCCAGTAGAGTGCTAGCTCCGTAGTACAATGATGAACAAGATATAGATCTGTTCCTAAGGAGCTCATTATCTGATGAGAGAGAATGATACAAATAAATCCACAGTGAAAATGTGTCAAAGATCTTCTGTCTTCTTATCAAACCCATTTTCCCTGTGGTCTGAACACCCAGCAGTTCTCAAAATATTGTTGCACTGGTTGTGGTTCCATGAATGGGTTCTATGCAATTGAATATGAGCAGAATTGATTGTACCACTTCCAGATCTGAACCAAAAGACACTCAACAGACAACCTTTTTCCCCCTCTGTAAAGATGAGAGCAACATGTTAAATGCAACAGTCACAGTTGCTAGGGGGCCCATTCCCTAAATCACTACTTGAGGTAGAGTCACCCACCTATCAAGAACACTCACTTTGGACGAATTTTATGGAGACGTAAACTAGTATTTACCTGTTACCAAATAGCTAAGTTTTATATGATATAGTAGAGAGCATTATTATTAATAATATATAAATTAATAATTTAAAGTGGAATGCCATGATGGGGTGTGAGGAGTGACATGACTCACTGGTAGAATGACAAGAATCCTAATACTAGAAGGTGGAGATGAGGAGGCCCATTGATGGGTGCAGAAAAATGAGTACATATTGTTGACAATATTTAAAAAAGCAAGAAAGTATTGACTGAGACTAGGGCTCCAGAAGACAAACCATCAGTTGGGTATTTGATTTTAATGGACTGCATTTACCAAAATTTTAGAAACAATGAATGACCTAACCAAAAGAAAAAAGAAAAAAAAAAAGGTTGAAGAGCAAAAATGAATAATAAAAAAAAACAGAGGGAGTTGATAAATCTGGGACCATAATTGGTTGTAAAATCTGATTTATAAATATGAAGCACATTTTTAAGATTCAAAAAAAAGCCTTTAAACTGAAAAGTCCTTTTAGAAGATAGACATGTAGCAAAGAATAGTGTCATGATATTCTCACCCAAGTCAGATGGGCTCCAAGCAGCCTTTGCTAAGTTGGAATACACAGACTGTACATATGCTAAGACAACTCGAGAATTATGCTTTAGAAATGCATGTGGATATATCAAAGAGGGAGGCGCCTTTCTCTGAAGGGAGGAAGGAACCTCCACTGTGATATGGTCTTGACTAAACAAGTTTAGAGTTGGTGAACTCAAGGGGCTTCCATAGCCTAGACAACTCATAGCAAGAGTCTCGAGTGATTGTTGATGTCATAAATAAGAGTGCCAATTATTAAATCAACAACGGGAGTCACTGGATACAGGCTCCCCATGTAGGATCTCTGTCCTTAATGTGTTTTACTATCAAACTTAAAAACAACACTACTAGTCGAACAATGCCTTATACCTTGTGCGGTTGTGTGAGTACAGCCTGTTGAAATCCTTGCTTAGTATATACTAAGTTGATCTTCTGTATATGAAGGTAATTGAAAATGAAACTTGAAAAAGGGCGGGATGGGAGAGGAAGTGGGAGAGGGGAGGGACGCGGGAGGGAGGGAGGTTGGAGGGGGGAAACCACAACAATACAAGGAGACTATTGGAACTCATAGAAGAGTTTGGCAAAGTAGCAGGATATAAAACCAATGCACAAAAATCAACAGCCTTTGTATACACAGGCAATGCCACAGCTGAGGAAGAACTTCTAAGATCAATCCCATTCACAATAGCTACAAAAACAATCAAATACCTTGGAATAAACTTAACCAATGACGTTAAAGATCTCTACGATGAGAATTACAAAATCTTAAAGAAAGAAATAGAAGAGGATACCAAAAAATGGAAAAGTCTTCCATGCTCATGGATTGGATGAATCAATATCATCAAAATGTCCATTTTCCCAAAAGCAATTTATAGATTCAATGCAATACCAATCAAGATACCGAAGACCTTCTTCTCAGATCTGGAAAAAATGATTCTGAAATTCATATGGAGACACAAGAGACCTCGAATAGCTAAAGCAATCTTGTACAACAAAAACAAAGCTGGAAGCATCACAATACCAGATTTCAGGACATACTACAGGGCAGTTGTAATCAAAACAGCATGGTACTGGTACAGAAACAGATGGATAGACCAATAGAACAGAATAGAAACACCAGAAATCAATCCAAACATCTACAGCCAACTCATATTTGATCAAGGATCCAAAACCAATCCCTGGAGTAAGGACAATCTATTCAATCAATGGTGCTGGGAAAATTGGATTTCCACATGCAGAATCATGAAGCAAGACCCCTACTAGTGAATTTAGATAGATATTGTTATACATTTACTGACTGAATAATTATATTTTATTTGCTATAAAATGTTTTATGCTTATTTGCTACTGCTTAATGATTTTCATAATTTCTTATGTAATTTAATGATTATCATTTGTTGGTTATCTGGTTCATAAACATCTTCTTGGAACTTGAAATATACCTTTTTCACTTTGTTTATGACGATTATACATTATTTTGGAATATAGTAATTTATCAGAATTTTTAATGGTCACTAAAAGGACTAAAGAAGCTTTCAGAACTGACTCATGCCTGTATATTTTAGGCCAAGTGGGAAAAGGTAAAAACACAAGGATATTAAGAGTTCTGAAAAGAGAGTGATTCAAATATTATATCACGCCTGAGGTTGATAATAAAGGAAGTAGCTAGAAAATTGTTATACACACTGGGATATGATGTAAAAACATTCCAAGATTTTAATGCTTCTGTGGGAAATGAATTGGTCATGAGGAACTGGAAGATGCCCACATTTAAAACTCTCAAGGTTCAGTAGTTCTGGAAGATAGCTTGAATCATGGTATGGTCCAAGAGTAAGGGAATAAAGTGATATGGGAATAGAGGTTGTGTATGTATTATGTTAAGCTGAGTTGATCATGAAGACATAGGTATTCCCAATGGCAGATATTTGGGTGAAGAATAAAACCATAGTTCTTGGCTTCTCTGATTAATGAAAATGAAATGGAGATCAATAAGTAGCAAATGGAGAATTGGAGAGTGGTAGAATATTGTAGCTTACATTGCAAAAAAGGGAGAGAATTTTGAAAGGAAGAGGAAAAAAATTACAATTGAAATAGAATGTACAAGTGGCCTACAAAGCCTTGAGTTAATGTAAAATATATCAAGAACAAACTCAATAGAATCAAATAAGGAGCAAAATTTTGTGCGTAAATTTCACATGAGGCAGTTGAGTTTGCATTGAGATGGGTGTTTCCTACCTTCAATTCCTACTTACCGAGTGAGCGGCTAAATGAGAGAATTCACCAGGTGTGAAACCCAGGTTCTTTGTCTTCTAAGTCCTGTCACTTTCTACATGGCCACTTCCCTGTTTTCCTATCATTTTGATAAAATGAAAAGTTTATACTTGACAATATCAGAGATTTTCCTAGTCCTAAACTTTTCAATTCTTTGATTTTTTTTTCGAAATTGATGCTCCACTCTGTCCCTGAATTTACTAGGATTAATGTAAGGCACTGATGTGAAAGTCGCATTTGAACTCTCATGAGCTACAAATCCGAGGTGGTCATTTAGCAGGGAAAGTGGCACAAATAATATAATTACAGTGAGATATATAGAAGTAAAATAATATAACCTAACCTGCCAACCGACCAATAAATAGACATCAATAGTAGAATATGGAAGAGTAAGCAAGATTTTGGATTTAATTAAATGCAAAAAAATTCTACTCCCCCAAGAACTCCTTGCTCCATAATCTTATCATCTTTTGATTTTCATTACCAGTGATTGTTTCGCTCAATATATTTTCTGTTGTGATGAATTCTTAGGAACATGAGCCCTCACTAAAGCCATCTTATATTAAATCTTTGATGACAAGAAAAAAGAAGCTCTTGGCCGGAGCCGCGGCTCACTAGGCTAATCCTCCACCTTGCGGCACCAGCACACCGGGTTCTAGTCCCTGTCGGTCGGGGCGCCGAATTCTGTCCCAGTTGCCCCTCTTCCAGGCCAGCTCTCTGCTATGGCCAGGGAGTGCAGGATGGCCCAAGTACTTGGGCCCTGCACCCCATGGGAGACCAGGATAAGTACCTGGCTCCTGCCATAGGATCAGCGCGGTGCGTCGGCCACGGTGGCCATTGGAGGGTGAACCAATGGCAAAGGAAGACCTTTCTCTCTGTCTCTCTCTCTCACTGTCCACTCTGCCTGTCAAAAAATAAAAAAAAAAAAAAGAAGCTCTTCAAATTTCTGTCTATAGGTTGGAGTTTGTGATACAAGTCAAAATTTAGTTTGTGAGACTGAATAATCACCAAAATTGGAAACTGAAAAGTAATACGATATCAAAACTTCACTTAGCCGAAGTTGTCAATCAAAGCAATAAATGTACTGAACATTTGTCTGAACTTTGGTAGATATCTTTGTGGTACTATGATCTAACATTAGCATTTTGTATTAAAATGAATAGTTCTATAAATCATCTAATCAAGGAATATTCACATTATGCAATAAATTATTACAGATGGGAACAAGAAGGCAGCTCAATAATTATGTAATTACTGGCTTAGCATAATCCCTAGACACATTTTTATTTAAGAAGTATGTAATTTCTCTAATAATAAATAAATATGATGAATTGGCTGAAAATGAAGAAAAGCTATATTTTCTTTGCTAGGATACATGCCAAACTAATAACATATTTCTGAGGTAGGAAACAATCTTATAGACTATCAAGGGTGACTTTATTTTTAATCCATTCTGGTTGAGACAATTTCACAATGGTTATGAAGTGATATACTTGTTATATAATAGTTATATAAAATAAAAAATGAGATAGATGTAAATGTTCTAAAACTGGAAATAGATATGCACATGCATGTATATGTATGCTTAGATATACACACATACAGTATATGCATATTTGAGAGGTAAGGAGACAGACAGAGCCCCCATCTGCAAGCTTACCTCGCAGGCTCACAGTGACAGGGGAGAGGTAAGGGGGTTGGGGAGGAGCCATAAGCCTGAAGCTGAATCCAGTTCTCCCAAGTGGCAGAGTCACAATCACTGGCACTATCACCATTGCCTTGCAGGGTCTGCACCAGTAAACTGAAATCAGGAACCAGAGCCACAGAACAAACTCAGGGACTCTGCAATGGGATGTGGATTTCCTAACCAGTGTTTAACGGGCTAGACTAAAAGCCTACTCTCTATACATTTAATCTGTATATTTAAATGAAAGCATTAAGGAGCAAGAGTTTTCACTATGCCCACTCATTTGAAGAATGCTCATGAATAAAAGTTATCTTAGAGCCCATGATAATATGCTTGATAAGAAAAGAGTTGAAGATGCTTCTGGAATGTTTTTTGTAAATTCTGTATCAGTGTATGAAATATCAAACCCATTTCATCTAATCCATCTTTTTCTCACTCTGGGTTCCCCAGAAAGGAGAACCTAAAATATCAGCTAATTGCATTGGTAAGTATTTCAAGGAGCTGGAGTTGAGAGATTAGAAGAGTAAAGAAAAGGTGAGAATTAATTCAACGATACATAGTGAAATTCACCACTACTACATGCCACTGGTTACTCTACCCACTGGGGACAGATAGTCAATCATGCAAGATGCCATTTTGTCAAGATTTCGTCCCAGGGCTTAACTCATTAACTGATTGAGTTCTTTAAGCACAGAATTTCACAAAAAAGGTAGAGGACACAAAACAAGAGTTTGAAAATGATGGCTTTAGAATGGAGCTGGAGTTGTAGTCTGCATGAAGTTGGTTATGTGCATACCTCAACAGTTGGGACAAAAGACAAATGAGTTACCGAACAACTGAGATGGTACACAGGAGTTCCCTGTGTGTAAGGTTTCCGTCTCAGTGTTTCTCTCTCTCTCTCTCTCATGCACACACACGAGTGCACACACATAAGTGTATATAAATAAGTATACACACACACTTTATATTTACATAAATTGAGATGAGACAAGTACCTAAGGGCTAATTAAAATGGCTTTATTTTGCTTGGGATATCCAACTCTGAGAGTGAGAGATAGATTTGTTCCTTTTTTTCCATTTTAAAAATTAAATTTGATAGTAAAACAAAAATTTATTAAAAACTCCCATATTTCCCCAACAGTGACTCCATTCATCTTTGATTTTTTTTCAAATAACCTGTATATAAAATTTGATTATTATTATTACTATGCATTTTAAAACATGTCTCTAAATCTATATCCTCTAAATAAATTATATGAGACTTTTAAATATTCTTAATAGGGGCCAGTGCAGTGGCTCAGTACGTTAATTCTCCACCTGCGGCGCCGGCTTCCCATATGGGTGCCGGCTCTAGTACCAGCTGCTCCTCTTCCAATCCAGCTCTCTGCTATGGCCTGGGAAAGCAGTGGAAGATGTCCTTGGGCCCCTGCACCCACATGGGAGACCCAGAATAAGCACTTGGCTCCTGGCTTCAGATCGGCATAGTTCCGGCTATTGCGGCCATTTGGAGAGTGAACCAACTGAGGGAAGACCTTTCTCTCTGTCTCTCCCTCTCTCTCTCTGTAACTCTACCTCTCAAATAAATAAATAAAAAAATTCTTAATAAATGCTATTTATTTTAAGAAATTAATTTGCTTTTATTTATTTTCTTGGAATTAATGTATTTTAAGTTGAGTTCCAGCTGCTCCACTTTTTATCCAGCTCTCTGCTAAGTGCCTGAGAAATCAGTAGAAGATGGCCCAAGGACCTATACACCTGCTACAGGGAGACCTAGATGAAATTCCTGGCATTCTCTCTCTCTGTCTCTCTCCCTCAACTCTGTGTTTCAAATAAGCAAGTAAATCTTTAAATAAAAAAACTATTTATGTTGGCATCCAATCTTCTGTTTCATTAATGATAATTACTCTACAATATTCCACATTTGTAAAACATATCATATGTAACTTTAGGTTCTTTCCTGGATGAACACCTACATTTCTTTCTCTCTGACACTCAAGCAGCCAGGAACATTCTTGATCTATGACCCTAGGCATGGGAGCAAGTCTCTGTAGTTTGCATCTGAAGAATAAATAGTTGGTTCAAAGGGGATAGATGTATTCATTTGCTTTGCATTGCCAAATTGCTCTCTACAGTGGTTGCATGCATTCATTTTCTCATAATAATGCCAATTGTTCTACCTTCTCATTGTTTGTGTTTTTAGACTCCTGAAATCTTACCAATATAATGGATATGGAAAGGCATCTCCTTATGGTTTTATTAGGTATTTACCTCAATGCTACTGATGTTGAACATCTTTTCAAATGTTTATTGACTATTTCAGTTCCCTTCTTTCTGAACAGCCCCTATAACATCATTGCCAATTTTTCTATTAGATTGCTTGTCTTTCCTGATTTTTAAGACTTCTTTATATATTTTGGTATTGAACAACTAAGAGTAATATGCATTGCAAATATGCTCTCCCAAGCTGTGACTTGTCATTTAGCTTTTCTTTATAGTGACTTCTATTGATCCAAAGTTTTAAATTTTAATGGAGTCAAAACTATGTGTTTTCATTTTGTGCTTTGTAGAAATATTTCCCAGCAGGAAGTCATAAGCATTTACTCTTACATTTTCTGTAGAACATTTTTAAGTTTGTCTTTTCATTTGAATGTTTTATTCTCTTGGACTCAAGGAGTGTGTGCGTGTGTGTGTGTGTGTGTGTTTACATGTTCCAATCTGAGGCATGGGGTAGAGACTAGAATATTTGAGATTAAAATATTTTCTACTTTGGCATATTACTTTTTGCTCCATCATAGTTAATGAACTATTTTTCTCCAGATCAAGAGTGTTACATCATTTATACATGATAATTTCACATAAAAGCTCTTTTTAACTGACTTATTCTAATCTATTGGCCTATTCCTCAGGCCCAAATCTAATACCACATTGTTTTAATTTGTTCAGGTTTGAAATAAGTCTTGAGGCCAACGCTGTGGCTCACTAGGCTAATCCTCCGCCTTGCGGCGCCGGCACCCGGAGTTCTAGTCCCGGTTGGGGTGCTGGATTATGTCCCAGTTGCCCTTCTTCCAGGCCAGCTCTCTGCTGTGGCCAGGGAGTGCAGTGGAGGATGGCCCAGGTGCTTGGGCCCTGCACCCGCATGGGAGACCAGGAGGAAGCACCTGGCTCCTGGCTTTGGAACGATGCAGCGCACCGGCCGCAACGTGCTGGCCATAGCGGCCACTTGGGGGGTGAACCAACGGAAAAAGGAAGACCTTTCTCTCTGTCTCTCTCTCTCACTGTCTAACTCTGCCTGTCCAAAAAAAAAAAAAAAAAAAAAAAAAAGAAAGAAAGAAAAAAAAAAAAGAAATCTTGAAGTCTGGTGCAGCATCTCGAATTGTTTACATTCACTTTATTATACTTAACTTTAATTCATACATATGAATATTCAGGTCAACTTGTGGATTCCCAAAATAAAACACTCTTTTAAGTTTTCTTTGGAAATGCATGCAATTTGTGAATTAATTTGATTAGAATAAAAGTTTTTATGGTGTTGAGAATAAAACACAATTCCCTGAAGATTCTTTTTACGTGACTTAACATTACAGTTGTGTGTTATTCTCCTTATGTGTTCTCATTTTATACTTGTATCTAAGCCCTCTTTTTTGGGGCAGGAACATTGATTTCTCTCTTGAGAATCCATAATGTAATGACTCTTACACTTTTTAAGGAAACCTTAAGAGTAAGGAAGTTCCCTCTGAACTGAGAAACAGAAACTTGTGGATTCCTGGTGCTGCTGGTATCCACTCAATAGTCTGTAACTTACGGATCCATGGAATTCTTAGCTTTGGCTTCACCATTTCCAAGTCGGTGTAATGTAAGTGCTCTTAAATTTTATTCATTTTACCCACTGGTGCAAAAGAATGATTGTTTTGCTATTTCTACAAATCTCTGAATACATGTTCATGGCATAGAGTATTGGATACTCTCTAGCTGAAATCTTCATTACTTTTATGTTTATCAATAGTCACTTTAGTTCATTCTGAAACCTATTTATTCCTTTGTTATGTGTTAGTGCAATAACACCATAATTATTACGTAAGCCAATTAGTGTGACTATGTAAAATGAATTTCTTCCATAAACATAAGCTAGATATTTTGCAAAGAATTAATAAAATATGCATACAGTGAGGTATGGTTTAGATAAAAATAATAGGTAAGATGATTTAGATATGGAAAATTCTGCAGACTTTGCTTCAGGTTTATACTTTTTTTTAAGTTTAAATGATTTATTTTCATTTTATTTGGAAGATAGAGAGAACAGACACACAGAAATCTTAACCGCCACTGTTTCACTCCTAAAATGCCCACAATAGCCAGGACTAGAAAAAGCTTGGGAATCCATTTGATTCTGCTACTTCAGCAGCAGGGGCCCAGATGCTTGAGCCACCATCTGCTGTCTCCAAGGGAGCACATTAGCAGGATTCTAGATTGGAAGTAGAGTAGCAGAGACTCAAAACAGGCACTTGAATATGGAATGAGGCATTCCACACAGTGATTTAACCACTGTACCAAACTCCAGTCCCTATTCTGTTATTTTGGGAAAAAAAGTAGAAATAGTGAAAGCTCTGATGTAGATCTAGTTTTTGTGAAAAACAAACTTGGAACTTAAATCAAGGTCAATTATTAAAAAAAAAATCCTGGCCTTTTTATGAACAGATTGCATTTTTTTTTTTTTTTTTTTTGACAGGCAGAATGGACAGTGAGAGAGAGAGACAGAGAGAAAGGTCTTCCTTTGCCGTTGGTTCACCCTCCAATGGCCGCCACAGCTGGTGCGCTGTGGCCAGCGCATCCCACTGATCCGAAGCCAGGAGCCAGGTGCTTTTCCTGGTCTACCATGCGGGTGCAGGGCCCAAGGACATGGGCCATCCTCTACTGCACTCCCAGGCCATAGCAGAGAGCTGGCCTGGAAGAGGGGCAACCAGTACAGAACCCGGCGCCCCGACCGGGACTAGAACCCGGTGTGCCGGCTCCATAAGGCAGAGGATTAGCCTATTGAGCCACGGCACGGGTCGCAGATTGTAATTTATACACTTCTAATAAAAACAAAATATTGAAGGCATAGGTAGGCTTCACATATATATAACTTTATCTACTGATTCCTCATATATCCCAAGGTCTGCTTGATGGCAGACTTGCAAACTGCACCTCTTTTAAAGGACTGCTATAAAGCTTTGCCTTCCCTGTGGCATGTTCTTAAACACTACTTGTGTGCCTTTCCCTCTGTGCTGCCTCTCTCTCCCCCATGTAAAATTTCCCCTTCTCTGCCTGCCCTAGTAATTATATTTGTAAAGAGATGCTTTGAGAAGACAAAGTTCTTCCTTCTTGCTGCACAAATTAAAACATGGCTTCCCCTTTAAGCAAAATGTGAATCACCTGAAAATTTCTGAGAAGCTCCATCAAACATCGCTCCCGAAGCATTGTTTCTAAACAGTGCTGTTTCAGTCTTTCAATTGCAACATACGTGGGCTGCCACAGCACTTGGCATGTTGCAGGTCATGTGGTGGACTCCCCACAGATATTCTCTAGATCCCAAGAAGACTGGAGTTTTCATCTAATGATACAATTGTCTAATTCTGTTGTCATTTGTTCCTTGTGAATGAAACCTTTTATTTTTTGAGGAGATATGTAAAACTCACTTTTAGTTTTCCAGTATGAGAGGCATAAACATGAGTTTCACTTTAGGACACATGACTATTAGTATTTTTTGGTTTGATGGTGGGAACATGACAAAATTGGATCATAATTTACAAATGTTGAACAAGAAATCTCCACCATTGTTCTTGCATAAATATCTGGAATCTGATTTTCATTAGCATGGGATAGCTTTTTCCATACTTTTACTTTCAGTCTGTGCGTCTTCACTGATGAGGTGCTTCTTGTTGGCAGCAAATAGATGGGTCTTGTTTTTCAATCCATTTGCCAGTCTGTTTTTTTTTTTTTGTTTTAATTGGAGAATTAGGTTATTTGCATTTAAGATTACTTTTGATAATTAATGACTAGGCCCTGTCATTTTTCCATAAATATTCCTATTGCTTGCTTTGGATTTACTTTGTACTTTTACTGGGAAATTTTCTTTATTTTTTTTTTTTAATTTTTTTGACAGGCAGAGTGGACAGTGAGAGAGACAGAGAGAAAGGTCTTCCTTTGCCGTTGGTTCACCCTCCAATGGCCGCCGCAGCCGGCGTGCTGCGGCCGGCGCACTGCGCTGATCCGATGGCAGGAGCCAGGAGCCAGGTGCTTTTCCTGGTCTCCC
This sequence comes from Oryctolagus cuniculus, assembly GCF_964237555.1. Classification (NCBI taxonomy): domain Eukaryota; kingdom Metazoa; phylum Chordata; class Mammalia; order Lagomorpha; family Leporidae; genus Oryctolagus; species Oryctolagus cuniculus. The sequence goes on from NC_091434.1 coordinate 124,556,245, forward strand.
ATGGGGTGCAGGGCCCAAGCACCTGGGCCATCCTCCACTGCACTCCCTGGCCACAGCAGAGAGCTGGCCTGGAAGAGGGGCAACCGGGACAGAATCCGGCGCCCCGACCAGGACTAGAACCCGGTGTGCCGGTGCCGCTAGGCGGAGGATTAGCCTAGTGAGCCGCGGCGCCAGCCTTACTGGGAAATTTTCTGACTTCAGATTCTTTCAAACTGATGACTATATTTCTGATTGTAACACATCTAATATCTATTGTAAGGTTGGACGTGTGGTGACAAATTCTTTCAATTTATGTTTGTTATGGAAGGTCTTTATTTCACCTTCATTCATGAATGAGAGTTTTGCAAGATACAGTAATCTGGGTTGACAGTTTTTTTTTTTTTTCTCTTATGGCTTAGACTATTCCTCTCCATTCTCTCCAAGCCTGTAGGGTTTCTAATGTAAATGACCTGTGAGTCTAATAGAAAATCCTCTGAAAACAATCTGGCATTTCTCTCATGCATATGTTTTCTTTTCTTTGTGTCTTATTGTTTCCTTATGTTTTACTGCTGAAACTTTGACTGCAATGTGTCATGATGAAAATCTTGTCTTGTCTATTAGGAGTTCTATGTGATTCATGTACTTGAATGTACCTTAGTTTCTCCAAATTAATGAAGTTTTCTGTAATTATTTCATTGAATAGGCCTTCTATTTCCACATATTTAGGAACTCCTAAGAACCATATGTTCAGTTGTATGATAGTATCCAATAAATCTCCACTTTTTTTTTTTTTAGATTTATTATCTATTTGAAAGTCAGTTACAAAGAGAGAGAAGGAGAGGCAGAGAGAGAGAGGTCCTCCATCCGCAGATTCACTCCCCAATTGGCAGCAACAGCCACAACTGCTCTGATTCGAAGCCAAGAGCCAAAGCTTCTTCTGGGTCTCCCGTGGGGATGCAGAGGCTTTCCCAGGCCATAACAGAGAGTGGGATCAGAAGTGGAGCAGCCGGGATTTGAACTGGCCCCCATATTGAATGCAGGCAGCAGCTTTACCCACTATGCCACAGCATCAGCCCCTCAAAAACTGTTTTTAATTTTTCTAATTTCTTCTTAATATTATTTTTTTCCAAAGATTTGTCCTCCTGCTCAGGTATTCTTTCTTCTGCCTCTCCAAGTCACTTATTGATGGTTTCCAGTGTATTTTTTATTTGACATATTGAATTCTTCATTTCTTTTTTTTCTTTCTTTCTTTTTTTTTTTTTTTTTTTTTTTGACAGGCAGAGTGGACAGTGAGAGAGACAGAGAGAAAGGTCTTCCTTGCCGTTGGTTCACCCTCCAATGGCCACCGTGGCCGACGCACTGCGCTGATCCTATGACAGGAGCCAGGTACTTATCCTGGTCTCCCATGGGGTGCAGGGCCCAAGCACCTGGGCCATCCTCCACTGTACTCCCTGGCCACAGCAGAGAACTGGCCTGGAAGAGGGGCGACCAGGACAGAATCCGGCGCCCCGACCAGGACTAGAACCCCGTGTGCTGGTGCCGCAAGGCGGAGGATTAGCCTAGTGAGCCGCGGCACTGGCTGAATTCTTCATTTCTAATATTTAATTTTGATTTCTCTTCAAATCTCAATTTCATGGAAAAATTTTTCATTGATGTCATGAATATATTTTTTTAATTGTTTAATTTTTTTCTCATTACTATTCAGTAAACTTATAATTAATCTTTTGAATTGTGTTTAGGAATTCCATCAATCTTCGTCTTCACATTTTAATACTGAAGTTCTGTTTTGTTGCTTTGGGGTGGGTGGTCATGCTGTCTTCCTCATTCTTGTTTCTTGAATTTCTGCATTTATCTTTAGGCATTTGTGTAGATACTTTTGGTTGTTTCCTCTGATGGCTTCTATTTTTGAACTACACCTCTGTGGTTAATGGAGTATCTGCTCTTTCAGTGAATACTCAGATGTGTGACCTCTGTGTGGCCAAGGAGCTCTGGTCAGTGTTCCAGGATGGGGTGAGTATCCAGTGTGACACCAAATTGGTTTTGGTGGATCTCTTTTTAGCAGAAAGGAAGGTATGATCACTTCCGCTGTTGCAATCACACACTCACTGCCTCTCTTTCAATGTGATCAGTGCCCAAATGTTAGCCCACAGCAGGTGCAAAACTCATTCACTCTGTTGTGTGAACCACATAAAGGATCTGTGCAGTCCTTTGTGTGAGCACAGATCCTGCTGCAATGATCTTCCCCCTCCCCCAGGCAATCAGGGAGTTCTGAGTGTGCAGAGCTGCTCATATTTATTGCCCAGAGACAAAGATACATTCTGTATCCTCTTGTGTAGTCACAGAGCTCCTAAAGTCATAGGTTTCAGAGGATCTGTGCCACCCCACTAGCCTGTACTGTCCACAAACAGAGATGGTTCCAGAACCAGTACCTGTGAGTGTTCTGCCTAGGCAGTTTGAGCCCCGAAGCCTATGATATGTTGAGAAGCTGAGGGCACCTCACAGTCCTACTGAGTGCCCAGATCCCTGTCAATCCTTCCAACCAGACTCAAAGCCGGTGGGGAATGCAGATGTTTCCCTCTGGTAGAATCCCTGGGTCACATGCATGCACAATTCCACTGGCCTCTGCCCCTACTCAATTCACAATGGTGCCTTCCCCCACTAGTTGCCAGGTACACGCACCACGCAAGCTGCTGCTGCCACTACAACTGACAAGATGGTATCTTGTCTCAGCCAGTTGCTGGGTGCACACCTAAGAGCGTGAGAGCCTCTGCAGCTGCTATTTGCCTATGTCCAAAATTGGGCCTTCCCTCTTGCAGTCAGTTGCGGGTGCCATCGTTGTGGGGAAGGTGGGGTGGGGACAGAGAAATGTGCTCCCCCTCCCTTTTTTCCAGTGGGTTAGCAGGTTCCCTATTTCCCTTGGGGCTCCAGGTCAGACTCATACCAAGCTCTCTGGCTAAATCACCAGGGGCATGGGCTGCTATAGTCTGATCTCACCATACTCTCCAAAGCTGGTGCTTTCTCTGATTCTCAGCTGCTGGGGTAGTGTGTTGTGTCCATGCTCATGCTGTGTATCTACACCTTCCACACAGATCCACACCATCCTTCTTACTTCCATACTTCCAATTTCTAGTGTGATTTTCTAACACACCCCTGAGAATGTACTTCCTCCACTTTTTTTTCCTACTATTTGCCTATAGCCAGAGCAGTATGCTCTTTCTCTATTTTGCCATCTTGGAATCCCACTATGTTTGAAAAGTTTTATTGTGTCCAAGAATCCAATATCTTGGGACTTTCTGTTACTGGGTAGCTACTGCTATCATTAAACATGGAGTTATAAGGCCATGGGCAATTTTGGGGAAATCACATTACTTTGTAATATCTTTTGATTCCTTTTTAATACTCACATGTTATTATATGATTGGACATGAAACATGTTTATCCTAAAGTTTTAATTAAAATGATACTTTAAGGGTTAAAGTTGATGATTTGCTTTTTATTAGTTCTTACAATGTATGCACCTGATAGACTCATAGCCAGGCTACATTATGGTTTAGCAGATTAAGCCACCTCCTGAAATGCTAGTGTCCCCAAAGGGCACTGGTTCATATCCCAGCTCTGGCTGCTCCACTTCTGATCCAGTTTTCTGCTAAAGTACCAGGGAAAACAGTAAAAGATGGCCCAAGTGTTGGGTCCTTGTCACTGAATATGGGAGACCCAAATAAATCTCCTGGCTCCTGGCTTCATCTTGCTTAGCCTCAGCTAATTAAGGAATTTGGGGAGTGAACCAGCAGATGGCAGCTCTCCCTCTCTCTCTGTCTCTCCCTCTAACTATAAAACTGTGCATTTCAAATAACCAAATAAATATTTTTAAAAAACTCATAGCCTAAGTAAAATTAAATATGTAATAAACATATTTTAAAATTTTGTCTTTAAGTCTTCAAAGACTAATTAGTATATAGGTCAATTCTACATGAATTGTAAATATAATATATCAAATTTCCATTTTAAGCTTTGCATTATTGTTTAATTTATAAGCATTTTCTTCTCAAGGTTTATATAATGGTAGTCCCAATGTGCATTACATAACTTAAGCTATTGAAATTAATTCTCAATTCACTTTCCTGTTTCACTCTATGTATTTGTTTCTTTGGGCTTCCCTAGCAAGTACTCACAAATGTGATGACTTAAAGACACAGAAATCTAATTTATTTACAGTCCTGGAAGCCAATAGGTTAAAGTCAAGTTATGATCAGGGTTGGGTCCTCTCAACCCATGACTTGCAGTATTCAAATATTTGCTTTTATCCAGTCATTATCATTGTCTCTGTATATCTTCTTTCCATCACAAACACACTCTCATGAGATTTGGAGCCCTCCATCATCTAACACGATCTCATTTGATTCTTACTATAATAACCTCTGCAAGAATCAGGATTCCAGATAAGATCACAAGCTGAATTGCCCCACAGATGCTAATTGTGGGAGAAAACTATTCAACTCATTATAGTCATTGGACTTTAATCACTCTCCCAAGTTCATGCCTGTTCCATATGCAAAATACGTTCGCCTCATCATTATATCTCCAATATCCTTAATCCAACAACTCTGAATCAAACCTTCATGTAAATACAACTCATGCAAAAAGTTCCAATCACATCATCTGCATCAGACACAGATAGGACTTGGTGGATGATTCACCCTGGGTTAAAATTCTCCATTTGTGAGCCTGTGAAATGAAGAGTGTTAATTATTTTCTTCCAATATATAAGAATAGATAATCATAGGATAGATACTCCTATTGCTACAGATAGAAATCAGAAGATATAAAGAAGCCACCATTTCTGAGCAAGCATGAGATCCATCAGGGCAAATTCCATGAAGTTTTGAGTCCTAAGGGCAATCATCTGTGGCTTGATTCTCATTTCCTTGAACCCAATCTATCAGAACTACCTTCTCCGGCCCATGCCACTGCATCCATAACTGTTTTAGGGTCATTCATCTTTTTCTCACATAGTAGAATCGTTATCCCATTTCTTATCTCAACAATATTAAGAGTTTGACAACTTTGCTTGTTTTGCATGTTGCCTGCAACTTTAATGCCAAGTGCATATTTTAAAAGATCTTGTGGGTCTTCCTCCTATGTCAAAGAATCTGTAGCATCAGGAAAGTGAGTCCTCTGCAGATCCTTTAAGAACCATCTCATCTATATTCCTGACTTCTGTGGAGATGGACTTGCTATCCACCTAACTCAGTTCTGCAGCAAAATTATCCAGCCACACATTTGTTCCTTTCTGTTGAGTACACTCAATATCTTTTGCAATCAGTATAAGTTTATAGTTTTCCAATCGCCAAACACTGTTTCATTTTGTTGCATAGCTCCCTCTTCAGTGTATCTCTTTCCTTTCACATCTTACATTAAGCAGCAAGGCTGAGGCTTCAATCACAGTTGGAAATTGCTCAGCTGAATATCCAAGTCTATCACTGACAAGCTCTACTTCCCACTCAACATTAGTAGACAACTTAGCCATGTTTTCTGCCACTTTAGAGAAGGAATCACCTTCCTTCCAACATTGGTATTATATTCATTTCATTTGGGCTTCACAAGAAATGCAATTTACAAAAATATTTATTAATTTGAAAGGCAGAATTACAGAGGAGAGCAAGAGTGAGAGAGAGGTATTCTATCTGCTCACTCCCCAAATGGCCACAGTGGCTGCATCTGAACTGATCCAAAGCCAGGAGCCTGGAGCTTCTTCCAGGTCTCCCTGGTGGGTGCAGGGTTCCAAGCTCTTAGGCTATCTTCTACTGTTTTCCCAGGCCAAAGAAGAGAGTTGGATTGGAAGTGGAGGAGCCAAGACTTGAAACGGAGTCCATATGGGATGTCAGCATTGCAAGAAGCACCTTTACCTGCTATGACTCAGCGCCAAACCCAAGAAAAACACTTTCAATATTCATATTTCTCAGCATCCTGTTCCTGAATGTCCTTGCTCTTCTTTCCCCTTTATTTCCTTTTAAAACTTACTGAAGTCATCTTTAACATCCATTTTTCCATTCACAATGTTGTCAAGGCTTTTTAAAATTTTTTTCTGTCATGCTTATAAAAATTGTCTCAGCCCCTGACCACTACCTAATCCTGAAGTCATGTCCACATTTTTAAGTATTTGTTAAAGAACTACCCCACATACAAGTCCAAAATGTCTGTAAATTCCTTGGGTATGCCACAATGTACTGCTGGAAACTTAAAAATAACTAAAATGTATTTTCTCACATTTATGAGTCCAACATCAAGCTATCAGAAGTATTAGTTCCTCCTGAAAACTCTGGGGCAGATGCTATCCCATTCCTCTCTCCCAGTTTTTGTCAGTTGCCAGCAGTCAATACTCACGTTCAAGTTCACTTACATTTGAAAATGAATATTTAACTGCTAAAACTGCACAAAAAGGAAAGGCAAACCTTGAGGGTATCACTAACACTGTTAAAATTTTAGTGATGATGGTATCCTACATAATTAAAATGACATCATTAGTGAGCATGCAGCAATTGGATCAGCCTCCAACAGGTCAGAAAACAGGAAAACCTAAGCAGCAAATGTCAGACAACAGACACTTCAGAGTTTTCATAAAAATACTGGAAGTATCTGGGGCAGGCACTTGGCCCAGCAGTTAAGACATCTGGATCCCATATTGAAATGCCTGTGTTCTAGTTCCAGCTATGCTTCCAATTCCAGCTTCTTACTACAGTGTACCATGAGAGGCAGAAAGCCTCAAATAGTTGGGACCCTGCTACTCATGTAGAGACCTGAAATGGATCTTGACTCCTGTCTTCAGCCCAAACACCTCAAGCTGGGGTAGACATTTGGGGTGTGGACCAGTGCGTAGGAGTGCTCTCCCTCTCTCCCTCTCTCTCAAGGAAATGAATAAAGAAAAAATTTGTAAGTTAAAAGAAAAGAAATTGTCTAAAAACCCCAGGGCTATTACAGTTTCTGCATGACATTTAAACAGGTAAGAAAAAAAAATTCTTTTAAAAATCCACTATGCTGTTCTTTACCTAAAAAGTTGAAATTTTCTAAAAGTTTTATGAGTTCTCCAGAAAGATTCAAACACATTCAGTTAAGGGTCAAGAATTTTACTTCTGCTGTTTTTTTGTTTTTAAATTTTCCTTGTTCTTTATTTAAAAAAAAAATGAGAATTAGTAATGAAAGAGAACAACAATTAGCACAATTATCATCAATCTGAAATGATCCTCAAGCACAAGCACAATCACTAGTAAAATATGTGCTGAATATTAAGTCTTGCATTTTTTTTTTTTTTGACAGGCAGAGTGGACAGTGAGAGAGAGAGACAGAGAGAAAGGTCTTCCTTTGCCGTTGGTTCACCCTCCAATGGCCGCCGTGGCTGGTGCACTGTGGCCGGCGCATCCCACTGATCCGATGGCAGGAGCCAGGAGCCAGGTGCTTTTCCTGGTCTCCCATGGGGTGCAGGGCCCAAGCACCTGGGCCATCCTCCACTGCACTCCCTGGCCACAGCAGAGAGCTGGCCTGGAAGAGGGGCAACCGGGACCAGAATCTGGCGCCCCAACCGACCGGGACTAGAACCCGGTGTGCCGGCGCCGCTAGGCGGAGGATTAGCCTAGTGAGCCGCGGCGCCGGCCAAGTCTTGCATTTTTTTTTTAAGGAAAGGGTTTATTGGGAGAAACCCAACAGACAAGTCTTGCATTTTTTTAGTTTTTAAGGAAATCCAAAGATAGTTCCAATTCTATGGGAGAATAAGTTTAATTTGAGGTCAAATGAATGAATGGTTTCTGTAGAAACTGAGTAATATGGTATCTACTCACCCATGTAGGCACTTAAATTTAAATTATTTGGTTTAAATAAGCTCTAAAATGAAGTTCCCGTGTCACAGTTGCTCCATTTCAGTGCTCTATAGCTATATATGTCTAGTGGCTACTGTATTGGGTAGAATATTTTAATTAAACTCAAAATTTTATTGTTTGCAATTCCCTTAAATAATCAAATATCCAGTGTTATTAAATGCAGTCACAGATATCTATGTACTAACATATTTTATATGCTATTAAAGAAATCCTAGATGACTAACAATGAATTGTAAGACCATTAGTCCACTGTGTTGCTATGCCCACATACTTTCAGTTAATATAGGTTCGCATTGCTGAGTTGCAAAGTTGCAAACCTTATCTCTTCTAGAAAGCATGAACAGCAGTGTGGCTTCCTGAAACTTGACTACAAAAAAAAAAAAAAAAAAAAAAGAAAGAAAAGAGAGCTTAACTTCAGTTCAAGCATTGGACATTGGATACTGACTGAGGAGGAGACAGCCTACTCTATCACTGGAAATTTACACACAGATAAAGCGAAACACCTGTCAGAATGATGAATGGGATTTCTTGTTATCTTACTGTCTATATCATTTCCAGCTCTAATTCCCAAACAACGTCAGATTACACAGTGGGAGAAAGTGAGAATTGTCCAGCACATTTTATTTCTGTTTAAAAAACGTAAGAAAAGATTTTTATATATGCACACATGTGCACCCAATGATGATATCATCTTTACTTTATAATGTTAGAATTTAGTAATTTTTGTCACCTAAAATGTGTAAGTGAAAGCATGACATTTTTCACTGCACTTGTGTTTGTATTTTCTTTGTAAAGTTTATGTACCTTCCTCACACAGGACTAGAGAAAATTGGTTTTGGAATGTAGTTTGAGTTTTAGAGTCAGGTAAAATGAAACAAGAAAAGCCAAGATGTTTGGCATTATCAAACTAAGAAATACTGACCACCGATTGGATCAGTGAGATGCAATCTTACAAATTGCATGTCTTCTGCTTTAGCACATTTGCGTCCTTAGGGAGGACCAACTGGAGTCGGATTGCCCACTTCCTGAGTCAGAGCACTGTTTTATACTCTTAGCACTGCCCTGAAAGTTTGAACAAACCATTTGGCCTTCCTGAGCTCAAGTCCTTTTATCTGTCATGTGATGTTTGATAACTAAATAGCATGAAACTAATTACAGTAAGAATAACTTATTCATCTGTTTCATTTTGCAGAAACAAAATACCTGCAACTAGATAACTTTATGAAGGAGAAAGGTGTATCTCATTTATGATTCTGGTGACTGGAGGGTCCAGGCAGCCTGGTGGTGTCACGCTATGTTGAAGAAACAGAACGGGGATCAACCACATACAGACATTGGATTCAGGGGAGAGTTCAGACTTCATGACAACCCATTCTATTGGGAATTAGCCTGATTGCGTGAGAACTGCATAAACATTTTCCAAGGGAGATTCCCTCAGTGACCTAATCATGTTTGGCCGAATCCCACCTATTAGAGATTCCACCACCTCAACACCACCACACTGAGGACAAAATCACCAGCACATGCACTTTTAGGGAACACACAGAATCCCTATCAAAACCATAGTAAATGCCACCTGTATATATTGCTAATCAGGTGTATACCAGGCCCTGAATTAAATATTATATACACACTGCCTCACTTAATACTCACAACTGTGATGGTCCACTTTTATGGATGAGAAATTCAGTGACTTAGCAGAGTGATAGGATTTACTCAGGATCATCTGAAGTCACTCTGTGGGTCTGATTAGGTTCAGTGAAAGCTGTCCGATTTGGGTGTCAGTAATGTCCATCAGACCTTGTATACACAGATGCTGGAAAGCCATAAGGCATATGCAGACTGATCCTACCTGAGAAAGCTTAGAAATGGTGTAATTGGGAGCATCATTTGCCTTTTCTTTCCGTAGTTTTGGAAAATCAAATAACCCATTTAAATGCTTGATTTCATTTTCCAGTTCATTTTTTCACTCCCGAGATGGCCGCAACAGCCAGTGCTGGGCCAGGCTGAGGATAGGACCCAGGAGCTTTATCCAGGTCTTCCAGGTGGGTGGCAGAGGCCCAAGTACTTGAGGCGTCTTCCGCTGTTTTTTCCTAGGCCACTACCAGGAAGCTGGATCAGAAGTGGAGCAGCCGGAATATGAACTGGCACCTGTATGGGATGCCGACATCACAATTGGCAGCTTACCTGCTGTGCACAGTGCTAGACCCTGTTGTTCATTGTTATCTGCTGATATAACTCCAAGAGCTCTCCAGTTCCTGATTGCTCTGCTCCACAAAGACAAATATTTTTGTTTTTGTGACTCCTTCAATGTGTTTTGATGACAATAATTACCTCTTGCATTTTTTTCACTGCTATTTGAAATGATCATAATTTTTAAGGGTATATTTATTTATTTGAAATGCAGAGTTACACAGAGAGACAGAGATACAGAAGGAGTTCTTCCATCGCTGATTCACTCCCCGAATGGCCACAATGACCATTTTGCTGGGCCAGGCAAAAGCCAAGTGCCAATAGCTTCTGGGTCTTTCACGTGGGCATAAGGTCCAGGCTCCTGAGCCATTCTCCATTGCTTTCCTAGAAACATCAGCAGGGAACTGGATTGGAAGTGGGGCAACCGGGACTTGAACTAGGGCCAATACAGGATGCCAGCGTCTTAGGTGGTGGCTCTACCCATTATACCACAAAGCCAGCCTCTAAATGATTGTAATTTTTAAGTTCCCACAGAGATTTTGTCTCATTCACTTTTGTAGCCATCATGAGAGATAACAGGGTGGCTGAAGCTTTGTGAGTTGAATTGAGTGACTTCACAGTTCATTCCTAAGGGAAACGAGAAAGGTGAGATTTATACACTGAAGATGCGCAATAGCAGCATAAGTGAAGAGAACAATTCTGGAATCCATAGCTCACTTGATTTATTGCTTACTATTAAGTTGTAAGTCATTTCCAATTTCCAGACCTCAGCGTCTATGTGTGTAACGTACTTAAATAGAGCTCCAGATCTGGTTCATCCCTGACCATCTGTCCTTATTCTCTCAAACACCCACTTGTGCTCAGGTCCCCTCATTGCTCTGACACACAGGCAACCATTCAATCAGTAAACATGGTTGCAGTTACTATTACTAAACTCTCTGCTAAAATCTTAGAGGTTTCAATGATGAACCAGATGCAATTTTGTATTTTTTTCCATTTTATAAATAAGAAAAGTAAATCTCAGAGAGGTGAGGAGATTTATCCTAAATCTTTTGGTTAACAATGTGCAGATGCAGGATTCCAATTAGTATGTCTGACATCAAAGCTTATGTGTTCAATGACTACGTGATGTGCTCTTCCATTAAGTCATTATCAAAGCATATCTATTTGTCAGAGCCAGAGATGAAGCAACAAGGCTCTGAGAAATGCCTAATCACTGCATGCTGTAGATCTTTATAGGAATTATCAGATGGCCAATTACCATTTGTATTCTAGTTTTCCTGGCAAAAACTAAAGGCTTTAAAATGTCTTTAAATACATGAGACACTTGTGTAATTCTCTTCTGTGATTTCATTTTTATCTAGTGTCTTCACATTATTTACTTTGCTAAACTGTTTGCCTATAGGAAGAAAAATCCCTTATAAGGCTGACGTAACATTCTAGCTCTCTTGGCAGTTATGTTACTCAGAGTAAATGGGATAAAAGAGATGCATATTTGTATTGCATTCTCTTCTGGGCATCCTTAATGTGACTTTTCTAAGTAAAAGTTAGTATTCATACTTACCTATAGTTCCAGGAGTGGGAGGGCCACGTGACGTGGTAAGCTAATCAAAACAGCTAAATGACTAAACCTGTGTTGTTTTACTTGGTTCAGAAGATATGAGACTCATGGCTATGGTGTAAATATGCAGTACTTTTTATTTGAATTTATGTCCCATATAATCATTAGGTTATCAATAAGTGTGCATAACAATAATTTGATTAAATTATGCTAAATTGAACTTAATTGAAGCAACTTATATAAAAAAATACTATATTGTACCCAGGGTACACTTTCAACAAATCAGAGTTACAGAGAGAAAGAAGGAGAGAGAGAGAGAGAGAGAGAGAGAGAGAGAGAGAGATGGCCTCAACAGCTCAGCTGGGCCAGACTGAAGCCAGAAACCAGAATCCAGGAGATTCTTCATGTCTCCTACATGGATGCAGGTGCCCAAGCACTTGGGCCACCCTCTGCTGCTTTCCCAGGCACATTGACAGGGAGCTGGATAGGAAGTGGGAAAGCCAGTATTTGAACCAGTGTCCATACGGGATGCCTTCACTGCAGGCCACCACGTTAATTGCTGAGCCACAGCACCAAGCTCCCACTATTAACTATTATTTTAGAAGTTTTCAAAAATTTTCCAAATGACTTGAGAATGAGACATAGAGAGTCAGGACTCAAACACATATTTTTCAGTCCCCAAATCACAATTAAGTCTTCATTTAAATGTCTTACTGAATTCACAAGATTATATTTTATAAACATATATGTTACATTTATGTATAATGTATTTATTTAGTAACTTGTTAAATATATATATGTACACTGAAAAAACATAGCTCCCCAAAGAAGAAAGGAAGAAACAAATGCTCTAGAAAATAAATTGCAATAATTCACAGTCAGTATCTAGGGCTGTCATAATAATTAAAGGGAAAACCTTCTCTTCACTTCATTCTCCTTTCTTCTGTTATCTAAATTTTCTGTGAAGATGAAAAATCTTAACGTTTGGGGTTACAAAACCTTGTAATTAATGAAGTGAATAATTTTCTTTCACTTACAAATTCCTAAAGAACATGTTAGTCAAAATGGGATTTAAAAACTTTTTCTTTTATTTTCTCACAAAAATAAAGTAGGTGAAGCAACAACTAATGAGATATTTATTCAAATTAGCTTAGATTTTTCTTTGTCTCATTCTCAATGTTTCTTAACAAAAGTCCTCAAATGAAGACATTCATTATGTTTTAAAGATGTCTTTGTTTGACAAAGAGTTGAGAGAGAGAGAGAGAGAGAGAAACCTTCTCTCTACTGTTCACTTATTCACCCCCAATGGCTTCAGGCTGAAGCCAGGAGCCAGGAACTCCACTCCATGTGGATGGTAGGGGCCCAAATACTTGGGTCATCCTCCACTGCCTTCCCAGGCATATTAGCATGGTGCTGGACTGGAAGTGGAGCAGCCAGGGCACTGATTCAGTGCTCTGATATGGGACGTTTGCATCAAAAGCAGCATCTTAACCTGATGTAAGACAACTCCGGCCCTCACTATTGATTTGAATCTTTCCAATTACCATTTATTTCTCTCCATCTTTTAACAGCTTGACTGTTTCCCCTATCATGTGCGTGTGTGTGTGTGTGGGGGGGGGGTGGTTCTCCATCCCTCCTTTATGCTCCTGCAAGGCTGTTGCTCTAAGTGTTCTGTCCAGTAAGTACCATCCATCTGTTTCTTTCACTGCTACACAGATTCAGAATATTGTGATCTAGAATTCAAGGGCTTTAGAGTTGTTTTTTTTTTTTTTCCCACCTTTCCTAGCTCCCAGTATACCTATTTAGCTTCATTTAAATTGAATGGTCTCTGTTCCTCATTTATGACTTACATATTTATATATTAAAAAAGATTACTCTTAATTCACTGTGTAGATTAGGGTAAGTAATGGTAGAGGAAAAAATGGCAAAATATATGAAATCTTAAATGAGTAAATCCAGAAGATAGGATGACAGAGGCAAAAAGGAAAAAAATTCAAATATGTAATGATCAAATGTTCTTTACATAAATGAAAATACACAAGAGGTAGAAAGAAAGCACTGAGACTTAGGATTAAAATGATGAATTTCAACAAAAATTCAGGAAGGTTCTCTGAATCACAAAAGCAAAAATAATGAGAAAATACATAATACATAAATAACATCATAAAGGTAGTAGTAATATTCAACAAGCTTGCATTTTATATTAAAAGATTTAGTGAAAAATAGCCCTAATTCAAACAAATAAAAATGATATAATCACACTTATGAAAGTTTTGAGTCTGTCCATAAAAAGTGTTAATTGAACAATAATGATTAAAGGAAATATAAATTGTGTTGCAGGTTTGTCAGCAAAGGCAATGAAAAAAATAAACTGATAGATGTTAATATATTAGGACTGTGTGCAGAATGCAAATATATCAAGATACATAGTATAGACAGCAGAGCCCAGAGGAACTGTAGAATATTTACATTTTTTAAGTTCAGGAATGAGAGACTCTACTTTGAAACATCATTTTGAAAAACTAAGTATCTTATTTAAATTAAGGCTAAATTGTGTAGACCTTTCTTATTGCAGTGACAATAGGGCTCTCACCTTGTGATCATGTTTCTATAACAAACAATCCTGATTGAAGCAGAGGAAGATGTGATCTAGTAATGACTTCTTGGAAAGAGGACCAGGGAAGAGTTTAAGGGAGGAACCTGTGACCCTCACAGGACATTAGAATATGGGGGAAGCAGTGGGATTATTCCATAAAAGTCACTAGGTAGGTGCTGTGGCGTAGTGGCTAGATCACCAGTATCCCATGAGGGCACTGGTTCAAGTCCTGGCTGCTGTTCTTACAATCCAGCTCTCTGCTATGGCCTGTGAAAGTGGTAGAAGATGACCCAAATCCTTGGGCCCCTGCACCCACATGGGAGACCTCAGTGAAACTCATGGCTCCTGGGTTCAGATCTGCCCAGCTCTGGTCATTGCAGCCATCTGGGGAGTGAACCAGTGGATGGAAGACCTTTCTCTCTGTCTCTCCCTCTCTCTGTCTGTATTTCTCTCTCTCTCAAATAAGTAATAAATAAATATTTTTTTTTAAAAAAATAGTCACTGTGTATTGGGTGTAATGGTACATTTTATTTTACCAAGATAAATATCTAGATGCATAGGTATGTCACCATTCTTTTCCTACCAACTTGCATTTTGTCCTGGAAAGCACTTCTGACTTAAAAGCAGCATTAACTCTTAGTACAGCCACTTAATCCAAGACATCAGGATTGAGAATGGAAAAAAGAGGATGGAGGAACCGGCACAGCAGGTTAAGCATCCCATAGCCAACCACTGGTTCAAGCTTCTGCAGCCCTACTTCCAGTCTGTCTCCTTGCCAATATACCTGGGAAGGAAGCAGAAAATGGACCAAGAGCCTTGGCCCCAGCTATTCACATGGGAGGCTCGAATGAAGTTCAGGGCTCCTGGTTTCCGCTTAGCCCAGAACAGGCCTTTGGGACACTCTGTGGAGTGAATCCGTAGATGGAAAATGTGTTTCTCTCTCTGTCTCTGTCGCTCTGCCTTTCAAATGAATAAAAATAAATCTTAAAAGAAAAAGATGATAGAGTCAAACATAGAGACAGTGAAAATAATTTTGACTCAGCTCATTGCAAAATATATCATCTGATAACATCCTTACATACAAATAAGTGCTTCTGCAAATTGTGGCCAAAGATACATTTTCATTGACAATAAAACATGAAAAAATGAGTTTAACATAAATGAGTTTTGACTATGAAAACAATATCCTTTTTTAATCTCTCTTATAAAGATTGTAGTTATTTCCAAATTATCTTGAGAATTCATGGCATTTGACTAAATACATGAACAAAATTTATCAAAAAGTAAAAATATGAATAAACACTTTTAAAAGCCCATATAACAATTAAACATACAACAATATCCAGGATATTTTTACAAAATGAAATCAAATGTTCAGATAATAAATTGCAGATAGATAAATAATTTAATTTTTAAAGCATTATAAAGGCATTAAAACCTAACATGAGGAAACTTTACATGGAAATTGATAGGAATAGAGAGATTTTTTAAAAAATGTTTGTTTATTTATTTACTTGAAAAGCAGGGTTTCAGAGACAGGAAGAGATAGAGAGAGAGATTTTCCATTTCACTGATTCATTCCCCAAATAGCTGCAATGGCCAGGGCCAGGCCAGATAGATGCTAGGAGTTAAGAGCTTATTCTAGATTTCCCAAGTGGGTGCCTGTGGCCCAGGTACCTGGACCATCTTCCAAAGGCACATTAGCAGGGTTCTGGATTGGAGGTGGAGCAGTCAGGACTCGAACTGGTGCCCCTATAGGATGCTGGCACTGCAGGCAGCAGCTTTATAGTCTATGCCACAATGCCAGTCCCTGAACAAATTATTATAATACATTTGGAATACAGCTTAGAAATGTAAATCAAAATTTTAATTGTGTGTTATCCTTTGAAGCCAAAATTTCACTTCCAGAAAATTATTTTATAGCTATCTTTTCACTTATCCTCAAAGATTTTATCAAAGGATTTCAACAAATCTTTTGTTTGTAAAAGCTAAAGTCTGTAACAACCTCCACCATTAGATCAATAAATAAATCCCCCTAGGCATTTTTATGTTTTACTTCCATGTTCGTCTTTACCCGTCAACACTCCCATCTCAAAATTCAGGCGGCATTACAGTCATAATTTAAAAAACCTTTGCAGGCGCTGGTATAGCAAGTAAAGCCACCACCTGCAGTGTTGCATCCCATATGGGTGCTGGTTCAAGTCCTGGCTGCTCCACTTCTGATCCAACTCTCTGCTTGGCCTGGGAGAGCAGTAGAAGATGGCCCAAGTCCTTGGGCCCCAGCACTCACATGGGAGACCCCGAAGAAGCTCCCGGTTCCTGGCTTCGGATTGGCACAGCTCCAGCTGTTGCAGTCATCTGGGGAGTGAACCAGCGATGGAAGGCCTCTCTGTCTTTGCCTCCTCCTTTATGTAACACGGCCTTTCATATAAAATAAATAAATAAATATTTAAAAAAAAAACAGGGGCGGAGCCAAGATGGCGGAATAGTGAGGGCGCGCACCCATAGTCCGGGAAAATTTAGTTTAATAAAAGGGGAGTTACGGTAGCCTCAGAAAAAAGAACCAGGAAAATATTGCAGACGAAACTCTTCTGGATCCAGTGGGCGTAAATCGGAGGACCTACTGGGAGAACAAGGTCGCCCACCACGCGCGAAAGCCGAGCCGCAGGACCGAGCCGCGGGCCGCGGGACTGAGCTGCGCAAGCTGCAGGGTCTGCGCGCAAGTGCTCGAAGGGGAGTGCAACAGCGGGGAGACTTGGGACGTCCAGGGCTCCGAGTCCACACATCGGTGCTGGAAGGGGAGCAGACCTGCATGGAGAGCGTGGGAGCCCACAGTTCGGGACACCAGCGGCAGACTCAACACACCAGCGCTGGAACGCGAGGTGAGCCGAACCTCAATAGCCCGAGACACCAGCAGGCAAGCGGAGAGAGGAGACTAGAGGGAACGACCCCCGGGGGGGGGGGGGGGACTTCACCAAGCTAACTGGAAGAGAGGGGGGGGGGAAAAAGGTGACTGGTACAGACACGGGTTTCTCTCTCTCAGCTCACCTCTCAAGGGCTAGCAAGACAAAGAGCAGGTGCCATCTTGGACATACGTCATAAGCAGAGCGACCTCAGGTCTGCACCGGCCCTGAGCATAGCAGAAAAACCTGACTCTGGGCAGGGCGAATTAACAGGAGATTAGGACCTAGTAAATTTGTGGTGCTACTGAACTGAGACTGTGAAAAAAGAGACGGTGGGGGAGAGAACTCACAGAATGCACGTGAGTACTCTCCAGAGACGCTACAGTTCCGTAACTTTGGCAACCCAGTGGGAGACTGAAGGAGACTTTGAGCCCACTCTGAGGGCCGAACAGATTCCCTGTGTGGTCCTTGGGAAAGAGCTTCCGATCTCTGGCTCCTGTGGGTATATCATTTGCCTGCTGACTACCTCCAACTTCGTTCAGCTGTGCGGAATTACTTCCCTTTTGAATCAAAAAAAAAAAAAAGAGAGAGAGAGAGAGAGAGGTTTACCACGCCCAACCTGGGAGTGTCACCTTTGGCACACCAAACAGAGCTCTCAGGCCACACCCATCTCAAGCCCTAAGGCTCCATCAAAAACAGATAGTCCACTTAATCTAGAGTCATAGTATAACAAGAAAAAGCACCACAGTGAAGAAACCAAATATCTCCAATATGACAAATAACAAACGCAAAAACCAAGGTAATAAAAACAAGGAAGTCACCATGAAGCCCTCAAATGAAAAAGACACCCCAATTCAAGATTATGAGGATGATGACATAGAAGAAATGCAAGAAGCAGATCTCAAAAAATTGATAAGAACATTAAGAAGTTCTCAAAAACAAATTCTGGAACTACACAAATCCTTAATGGACAAGATAGAAAATCTCTCTCGTGAAAATGAAATATTAAGGAGGAATCAAAATGAAATGAAACAACTAGTACAACAGGAAACTGGGATAGTGACTGAAGTGAAGAATTCAATAGATCAAATGAAAAACACAATAGAGAGCCTTACAAACAGAATGGGAGAAGCAGAAGAGAGAATATCAGACTTAGAAGACAGAGAACAGGAAAGGATACAGTCAGACCAAAGAAAAGACGAGGAAATTAGAAATCTAAAACATATTGTCGGGAATCTTCAGGATACTATTAAAAAACCCAACATTCGGGTTCTAGGAGTTCCTGAAGGCATGGAGAGGGAGAAAGGATTAGAAGGCCTTTTTAGTGAGATATTAGCAGAAAATTTCCCAGGTTTGGAGAAGGACAGAGAAATCCTAGTACAGGAAGCTCACAGAACCCCTAATAAACACGACCAAAAGAGATCCTCACCACGACACGTTGTAATTAAACTCTCCACAGTGAAACATAAAGAAAAGATCCGAAAATGTGCAAGAGAGAAACGTCAGATTACTCTCAGAGGAACTCCAATCAGACTCACAGCTGACTTCTCATCAGAAACTCTACAAACTAGGAGGGAATGGAGAGATATAGCCCAGGTACTAAGAGAGAACAACTGCCAGCCCAGAATATTATATCCTGCAAAGCTATCATTTGTGAATGAAGGTGAAATAAAGACTTTTCATAACAAACAGAAATTGAAAGAATTTGTTGCCACTCGTCCAGCCCTGCAAAAGATGCTTAAAGATGTGTTACACACAGAAACACAGAAACACGGTCATCAATATGAAAGAAGGTAAAGGAAGGAAAGCTCACAACAAAAGATAACAGGGAATTCAAAGCATATATTAGAACTTATCTTTGGCAAATGGCAGGGCATAGTTACCACTTATCATTAGTCACATTGAACGTGAATGGCCTGAACTGTCCAGTTAAAAGACACTGTTTGGCTGATTGGGTTAAAAAACAAAACCCATCTATTTGCTGCTTACAAGAAACACATCTTTCCAACAAAGATCCATACAGACTGAAAGTGAAAGGCTGGAAAAAGATATACCATGCCAACAGAAATGAAAAAAGAGCAGGCATAGCCATCTTAATATCAGACACCATAAACTTTACTACAAAAACCATTAAGAGAGACAAAGAGGGACACTACATAATGATTAAGGGATCAATTCAACAGGAAGATATAACAATTATCAATGTATATGCACCTAACTACAGGGCACCGGTTTATCTAAAAGATTTGTTAACGGACTTAAAGGGAGACTTAGACCCCAATACAATAGTACTGGGGGACTTCAATACTCCACTCTCAGAAATAGACAGATCAATAGGACAGAAGATCAACAAGGATACAGTAGATTTAAATGACACTATAGCAAAAATGGATCTAACAGATATATACAGAACTTTCAATCCTACAGCTAAAGATTTTACATTCTTCTCAGCAGTACATGGAACCTTCTCTAGGATTGACCACATACTAGGCCATAAAGCAAGTCTCAGCAAATTCAAAAGAATTAGAATCATACCATGCAGCTTCTCAGACCATAAAGGAATGAAGTTGGAAATGAACAACTCAGGAATCCCTAGAGCATATGCAAACACATGGAGATTGAACAACATGCTCCTGAATGAACAATGGGTCATAGAAGAAATCAAAAGAGAAATCAAAAACTTTCTGGAAGTAAATGAGGATAACAGCACAACATACCAAAACTTATGGGACGCAGCAAAAGCAGTGTTAAGAGGAAAGTTTATATCAATAGGTGCCTACATCAAGAAATTGGAAAGGCACCAAATAGATGAGCTTTCTATTCACCTCAAGGATCTAGAAAACCTACAGCAAACCAGACCCAAATCTAGTAGGAGAAGAGAAATAATTAAAATCAGAGAAGAAATCAACAGGATTGAATCAAGAAAAACATTCCAAAAAATCAGCCAAACGAGGAGCTGGTTTTTTGAAAAAATAAACAAAATTGACACCCCATTGGCCCAACTAACTAAAAAAAGAAGAGAAAAGACCCAAATCAATAAAATCAGAGATGAAAAAGGAAATGTAACAACAGACACCACAGAAATAAAAAGAATCATCAGAAATTACTACAAGGACTTGTATGCCAGCAAACAGGGAAACCTATCAGAAATGGATAGATTCCTGGACACATGCAACCTACCTAAATTGAACCAGGAAGACATCGAAAACCTAAACAGACCCATAACTGAGACAGAAATTGAAACAGTAATAAAGGCCCTCCCAACAAAGAAAAGCCCAGGACCAGATGGATTCACTGCTGAATTCTACCAGACATTTAAAGAAGAACTAACTCCAATTCTTCTCAAACTCTTCAGAACAATCGAAGAAGAGGGAATCCTCCCAAATTCTTTCTATGAAGCCAGCATCACCTTAATTCCTAAGCCAGAAAAAGATGCAGCATTGAAAGAGAATTACAGACCATATCCCTGATGAACATAGATGCAAAAATCCTCAATAAAATTCTCGCCAATAGAATGCAACAACACATCAGAACGATCATCCACCCAGACCAAGTGGGATTTATCCCTGGTATGCAGGGATGGTTTAATGTGCGCAAGACAATCAATGTGATACACCACATTAACAGACTGCAGAAGAAAAACCATATGATTATCTCAATAGATGCCGAGAAAGCATTTGATAAAATTCAACACCCTTTCATGATGAAAACTCTAAGCAAACTGGGTTTGGAAGGAACATTCCTCAATACAATCAAAGCAATCTATGAAAAACCCACAGCCAACATCCTATTGAATGGGGAAAAGTTGGAAGCATTTCCACTGAGATCTGGGACCAGACAGGGATGTCCACTCTCACCACTGCTATTCAATATAGTTCTGGAGGTTCTAGCCAGAGCTATTAGGCAAGAAAAAGAAATTAAAGGGATACAAATTGGGAAGGAAGAACTCAAACTATCCCTCTTTGCAGATGACATGATTCTTTATTTAGCGGACCCAAAGAACTCTACTAAGAGACTATTGGAACTCATAGAAGAGTTTGGCAAAGTAGCAGGGTATAAAATCAATGCACAAAAATCAACAGCCTTTGTATACACAGACAATGCCATGGCTGAGGAAGAACTTCTAAGATCAATCCCATTCACAATAGCTACAAAAACAATCAAATACCTTGGAATAAACTTAACCAAGGACGTTAAAGATCTCTACGATGAAAATTACAAAACCTTAAAGAAAGAAATAGAAGAGGATACCAAGAAATGGAAAAATTTTCCATGCTCATGGATTGGAAGAATCAATATCATCAAAATGTCCATTCTCCCAAAAGCAATTTATAAATTCAATGCAATACCAATCAAGATACCGAAGACCTTCTTCTCAGATCTGGAAAAATTGGTGCTGAAATTCATATGGAGACACAAGAGACCACGAATAGCTAAAGCAATCTTGTACAACAAAAACAAAGCCGGAGGCATCACAATACCAGATTTCAGGACATACTACAGGGCAGTTGTAATCAAAACAGCATGGTACTGGTACAGAAACAGATGGATAGACCAATGGAACAGAATTGAAATACCAGAAATCAACCCAAACATCTACAGCCAACTTATATTTGATCAAGGATCTAAAACTAATTCCTGGAGCAAGGACAGTCTATTCAATAAATGGTGCTGGGAAAATTGGATTTCCACGTGCAGAATCATGAAGCAAGACCCCTACCTTACACCTTACACAAAAATCCACTCAACATGGATTAAAGACCTAAATCTACGACCTGACACCATCAAGTTACTAGAGAACATTGGAGAAACCCTTCAAGATATTGGCACAGGCAAAGAGTTTCTGGAAAAGACCAAGGAGGCACAGGCAGTCAAAGCCAAAATTAACTATTGGGATTGCATCAAATTGAGAAGTTTCTGTACTGCAAAAGAAACAGTCAGGAGAGTGAAGAGACAACCGTCAGAATGGGAAAAAATATTTGCAAACTATGCAACAGATAACGGGTTAATAACCAGAATCTACAAGGAGATCAAGAAACTCCACAAAAACAAAACCAACAACCCAATTAGGAGATGGGCCAAGGACCTCAATAGACATTTTTCAAAAGAGGAAATCCAAATGGCCAACAGGCACATGAAAAAATGTTCAAGGTCATTAGCAATCAGGGAAATGCAAATCAAAACCACAATGAGGTTTCACCTCACCCCGGTTAGAATGGCTCACATGCAGAAATCTACCAACAACAGATGCTGGCGAGGATGTGGGGAAAAATGGACACTAACCCACTGTTGGTGGGAATGCAAACTGGTCAAGCCACTATGGAAGTCAGTCTGGAGATTCCTCAGAAACCTGAAGATAACCCTACCGTTCGACCCAGCCATCCCACTCCTTGGAATTTACCCAAAGGAATTTAAATTGGCAAACAAACAAGCTGTCTGCACATTAATGTTTATTGCAGCTCAATTCACAATAGCTAAGACCTGGAACCAACCTAAATGCCCATCAACAGTAGACTGGATAAAGAAATTATGGGATATGTACTCTTTAGAATACTATACCACAGTAAGAAACAACGAAATCCAGTCATTTGCAACAAAATGGAGGAATCTGGAACACATCATGCTGAGTGAAATAAGCCAGTCCCAAAGGGACAAATACCATATGTTCTCACTGATCGGTGACAACTGACTGAACTGAAGTGGAATGGACACTATGGGAAACAGTGACTTGATCAGCATAGCCCTGACTGTTAATGAACAACTTAATACATTATCCCTCTTAGTAGTTTTTTTGTCTGTTCTACTTAATATGACTGGTTTAATTCTGTAATTAATACACAGTTATTCTTAAGTGTTGAAATTTAACTGAAATGTGATCCCTGTTAATCATAAGAGTAGGAATAAGAGAGGGAAGAGATGTATAATTTGGGACATACTCAAGCTGACTTGCTCCAAATGGTAGAGTTAGAAACATACCAGGGGACTCCAATTTAATCCCATCAAGGTGGCATGTACCAATGCCATCTCACTAGTCCAAGTGATCAATTTCAGTTCACAATTGATCATAATGAAAGGACTAAGAGTCAAAGGGAGCACATAAGCAAGTCTAGTACCTGCTAACACTAACCGATAGAATAAATAAAGGGGAGAGTGATCCAACATGGGAAGTGAGATACTCAGCAGACTCATAGAATGGCAGATGTCCTAAATAGCACTCTGGCCTCAGAATAAGCCCTAAAGGCATTCGGAGCTGGCTGAAAAGCCCATGAGAGTATTTCAGGCATGGAAAGCCAAGACACTCTGGCAAAAGATCTCTGTGAGTGAGATCTCAGTGGAAAGAACAGGTCTTCAAAGAAGGAGGTACCTTTCTCTGAAGGGAGGAGAGAACCTCCACTTTGACTATGACCTTGTCTAAACAAGATAAGAATCGGAGAACTCAGTGGGCTTCCATAGCCTTGGAAACTCATGACTGGAGCATAGGGAGATTACTGATGCCATAGACAGGAGTGTCAATTGGTAAAGTCAACAACAGGAGTCACTGTGCACTTACTCCCCATGTAGGATCTCTGTCCTTAATGTGCTGTGCATTGAGATTTAATGCTATAACGAGTACTCAAACAATATATTTCACTTTGTGTTTCTATGGGGGTGCAAACTGTTGAAATCTTTACTTAATGCATACTAAACTGATCCTCTGTAAAAAAAAAAAAAGAAAAGAAAAGAAACTATCAACTCCCAACTTAACTCTCACTGGGATTAAACATGACAATAGGTCTGATCTGATTTCATCATCATTAAAAAAAATCATCTATTATTTTTCACTTTATGTTTCTGTGTGGGAGCAAACTGTTGAAATCCATACTTAATGTATACTAAGCTGATCTTCTGTATATTAAGATAATCGAAAATGAATCTTGATGTGAATGGAAGGGGAGAGGGAGTGGGAAAGGGGAGGGTTGTGGGTGGGAGGGACAGTATGGGGGGGAAGCCTTTGTAATCCATTATTCGTACTTTGGAAACTTATATTCATTAAATAAATAAAAATAAAAAAAAATAACATACAGTTTACCAAAAAAAAATTTTAAATTATAAATTTAAGGTACACAATTTGCAAAAAATGAAACAAATTGCAAAGTGTTTCTACCACCCTAAATCTTTAGTTTCTGTTTCGGGACAAAGCTACAAGCATTTTGTTGAGTATTGTTCTAAGGTTTGCCTGTCTCCTCTTTCTGGCACGCACACACACACACACACACACACACTGTAGAAGTCTTGATTTTTACTCAAGAGGATTACTTTATATATAACTAAAATTTCTATATAAGTAATAGGTAGTGTTTTTCAATTATACAACATTCCGAAGGTCTGGATTCTGAGTAAAATAATGTTTGGATATACTTCCTGGAATTGCTGAACTGAATTGGAATTGGGTTCAAAAAAGAGCATGGCATCTCTTCCTCTTTCTTATGGCCCTGCGGTGGAGTGGCAGGTGCCAGCCGGGCATCAGAGGAATCTTGGTTTTCACTTCACGGCTTCCACGTCAGACCTTTTTTACATTGAGAATTTTTTTTAATTTTCCAAGTTTGATTTTTTCCACCTGACAAATGCTTCTCTTAAGCAGGAAACATTGGGAAAATGGGCTTCCACTGTCTGCTTTTTACTATTTGAAAAACTACGAGAAAAATTTTCCCATTTTCCACTCTGATGTGTTTATTTTTCCCTTAAACTTATTGGAGGAAAACAAGGTATGGTTTACTTATTCTGTTGGCATTTGAGTTTGTAAAGTAGAAAAATGGTGCAGTACACATGATTAATATTAATAATGATAATATAAGCTCCCACAAAGGTTTCCCACTAATCTTGTATTATTCAGGCTCTGGAGCATAATGAATATCCTGAATATTTAATAATAGAAGGAAGGAAAACTCAATTGTCAGGACATCTTGAGCTGTCACACACATACATGCAAAAGCCCCTTATACCATGACAAGAGAGAGCAGACTGGATCTGTCAATGGGAAAACACGATATTTTTACACCTTTAGTCAAATGTCAGCCTGGATTGCAAGTGACATCTTATAACAAAGAACAACTTCCTATAGGGTTGGAAAAATATCAGTCCTCCTTTCTGCCTAAGAATTCATATTCAAAGGTCATTACAGTGCATAGAAAATCCCACTGCAGCTGCTAATGCACTTTTCTATTTTCACTCCAATATCATCAGGTGGGGAGAGTAGGCAAGGTGTAATTAAAAGCAGGTAGTGATTAGAATAGGTAGAAGCAGGAGAAAAGCAGAGAAGTGAGGCTTTGCTTGGGGAGAAATGGTTGGTCAACCAAGAAATAAAGGGGAAATAATGGGATTAGAATGTCTAGGTCTTTGCTCTTTGTCAAAAGAGAGGATGCTTTCTCCTTCCTTCTCTGCCTTTGTCTCACACCACCTCCCCCAACAAGGTGCACGCGCCTCCTCAGGGAAGAGCCATGTTTCCCCAAAGCACATAAAGACTTTATGAGATAAAAAGTTTTCTTAAGAAAATGAGCTTTTTCCAATTCAGTTCACCCTCGAAATGAAATTAGTTTGGTGTATTATGTGAATTGTGACTGTTTTCTTTCTTTCTTTGTATATTCAGCACTTTGAGTATAACAACAGGCACTAGAAGAATGTTGGGGAAGAGAATAGACCCCAAAGCGATTTGGAAATTTTTTTTTAAAAATCTACCATAGAGGGAGACCAGGAGAAGCACCTGGCTCCTGCCATCGGATCAGCGCGGTGCGCCGGCTGCAGCACTTTGGCCACAGCGGCCATTGGAGGGTGAACCAACGGCAAAGGAAGACCTTTCTCCTTGTCTCTCTTTCTCACTGTCCACTCTGCCTGTCAAAAAATAAAATAAAAAAAAAAGTCTACCGTAGAAAGAATCCCAAACCTTCCTTTTTATGAGATGAGCCGTTACACTGCATTTTTCCTCTTCATTTAAAAACTGTCCCCCTTTCAAGCCAGTTCTCATGGTTATAGCTTCCCTGATTTCCTTGTGCTCTTATTCCTGTCAGAGAAAACAATAAAAGGGTGTTCAGCATCTATTCCTGTTCTTCTTCCTTCCGGTGAACGCACTGATGTTTGGCTTGAGAGAGTGTTCACTGCAAGATTGACAAGTCCCGAAACCCAAGCTCGTAAATCCTCCACAAACTCACTGCAAACTTGAATTTGCCAAATGTGTCGAAGATCGTAATGCATTTATGTACTCAGCAGTCTTTTAACAATTAATGAAACAAACACTTGAGCCCTGGAGATTATAAAATCTGTAGACTGACAGGGACATTATGAGTTGATCAGTTCATTTTCCTGATACAAAATTGGTCTGAACTCAAACCTAGAACAAGAGACGGAAATCTTTTTTTCACTAACAGTTTGGAACATATAAGGTATATTTAGTGTGCTCTATTGTTAGTTTTAAAGCCTAAGCACAATTGACTATACATGGCAGAATTTCCCTTCATTTTGCAGAAAAATATACTTTCCAGGGGTTGGCATTGCAGCAGAGTAGGTTAAACCAACTGCTTGTGATATTGGAACCTGAGTTCAAGTCCCCGTTGCACCACTTCTGATCCAACTCCCTGTTAATTGCACTAGGAAAGCAGCAGGAGGCGGCCCATGTGTTTGGGCCCTGCCACCAACATGTAAGATCAGGATAAAGTTCTGAGTTTCGGACTAACACAAATCTGGCTGTTGTGGTCATTTGGGGAGTAGACCAGTGGGTGGAAGATACCTCTCTCTCGCTCGCTCTCTCGCTCTCTCCCTCTCCCTCCCTCCCTCTGTGTTTGTGTATGTTAGTGCACATAGCTTACTCTCTTTATTGTACTACCTTTCAAATAAATATGTAAATGAATAAATAATTCTTTTAAAAATAAAACATGCATTCCAAAAAAATACCAGATGGAGGTATTAAATCTCAAGGGTGAAAGATTGTTTTATATCACGTAGATAACCATGAATCACATTATGCATAAAAGATGACTAGAAAAATATTTAAATATTAACAAGGATTCTTTCTAGGTGTGAGAAAGTAAATGATTTTTTCTTGATTTTGGTTTTAATTTATTGCCTCTATTTTCTAAAATTTAAATGAGTAGAATTTTAGCATAATTACAAGTTCACATAGAAACCACACACTGTGAGGCTGGCACTGTGGCATTGGCACCTGTAGTGCCAGCATCCCATATGGGCACCAGTTCAAGTCCCAGCTGCCCTTCTTCCAATCCAGCTCTCTGCTAATGGTCTGGGAAGGCAATAAAAAAGTGACAGGATGATTCCTAGGAACAAGATTACTGGGATGATTGACAAATGTATTCTGGCAGCTCAGGGAACTAAAGGGTCAGATATCATTGATAACATTGATTGACTTTGGAGAATATCATCATGTTTTATAGATAATAGAAAGGAAACTATACCACATAATCTCACTTATATATAGACTCTAAAACAGGTTGAATCAACAGAAGCAGAAGTTGGAAGAGTGGTTACATAGGACAGGGGATAGAGGCAGTGGGGATGTTGGTGAAGGAAGATGACATATCACTTAGGGCGAATCAGTTCAGAAGACTTATTGTATCTGGTGATTATAATTACCAGCAACAAAGTACATCTTTGAAAATTTTTAAGAAAATAAATTTTAAGTGTTCTTAACACACGGGTATATAAGGTAATGTGCATGCTAATTTGCTTTATTTATCCATTCTATGATGTATATACATTTCAAACCATCATGTTCTACCTCATAAATACATACAATTTAATTTTTTTCAATTAAAATAAAAATAATTTAAAAAGAACAGAAAATCCACATTTGTGATATATTCTTTGCTATTTTAGCTGTGGCTTCTAGGCAACGATGCCTCATGTTAGCCCATGGAAAGATGGTGTTTCAGATGGAACCTCACTGGTAGAAGAACATTTGTAATGAAATAACCAAATAGTAACCTCCATCAAGGACATTTTATCTAAGTACCATGCACTGGGCTAGAGGGTAAATACATTTTGTCCTCCTGATAATTATGTTATTATTGTCTCATTCAAATACAAATGCTCCTTGAGCCCTGTCTATCATAAATTTAAAATATTGTAAGCAGAAGATGTGTTGAATACGTCTGACCTAATGAGCAGCCTTGCTCAACAGCATAGCACACTCTAGGGTCCACTGCTGATCTCAGAGACTAACGGGCAGCTGTGGTGCCACTGGTTAACTTCACAAGACAGGATGGAAAAGCATGTCACTGGCCCGGGGAAAGACTTCAGAATCTGAAGTACAGTTTCTACTGAATGAATATTACTTTACCATCATCATTAAGTCAAAACAAAAACTGTAAGTCAAGCACTTCCAAGTCAGGAACCTTATGCAATGAAGTGAAATTCAGAGAATTTGGGGTTGATTCTGTGGTCATTCTGCTACCCGGCAGACAAGCAGGATTAGGACTTAAATCAGACTTAAGCAGTTTCTTCTTCCAGATGCCTTAGTAAGGTTAATACTGTAGAAATCTCAAGTAAATAGGTTCTACGTGTATTTTCTTTTTTTTTTTAATTTAATATTTATTTATTTTTTTATTTATTTGAAAGTCATAGTTACACAGAGAAAGAAGGAGAGGCAGAGAGGTCTTCCATCTGCTGGTTCACTCCCCAATTGGCTGCAACAGCCAGAGCTGCGCTAGTCTGCAGCCAGGAGCCAGGAGCTTCTTCTGGGTCTCCCATGTGGGTGCAGGGGCCTAAGGAGTTCGGCCATCTTCTACTGCTTTCCCAGGCCATAGCAGAGAGCAGGATCAGAAGTGGAGCAGCGGGGACACAAACTGGCACCCATATGGGATGCCAGCACCACAGGCAGCGCTTTACCCGTTATGCCACAGCAACGGCCCCCTTAGTGCGTTTTCTAATACTGCATATATACTGAAAGAGGTAGGTAATGCATAGGTAATGAAGGAAGTGCATAATGAACCCATGAGTGCACCATACATCTAGTATGAGGAAGAGTGTCAAAGGAGCCGTAAGCAGGCATTCCACCTTGGCCTCTTCCCCTGTGTTCATCTTTCTAGAATAAAAGATTGTGTTCTTTCCTATTTAAAATGTATGTTAGCCAAGGAATATATTGCGTAATGTTGTTTGTTAATTTTATAATAATGACATCATTTAGCTTTCTTTTTAAACATTATATGGCATTGCTTATAGTTGTAGATTATTT
This sequence comes from Oryctolagus cuniculus, assembly GCF_964237555.1. Taxonomy (NCBI): domain Eukaryota; kingdom Metazoa; phylum Chordata; class Mammalia; order Lagomorpha; family Leporidae; genus Oryctolagus; species Oryctolagus cuniculus. Next base: position 124,585,568 of record NC_091434.1, read on the forward strand.
TGTATTTATTAATTTCAAAATGTAAGAGGTTTTAAACTATGACCAAGAAATATTTTTAGAAAGTCCTAATCATACAAAAAAAAACTTACAAAACAACTTACTGTAAAAATTACTTAAAAAGTCATTTCAATTGACAATAAATGGTTAAGAGCAAACTATAAACAAATTACTACAGAAAAGAAATCACAACTAATAAACAGCATGAATAATTAAAGAAATGAAAATAAAGCTATTCTTAAAGTAATAAATTGTATCTAGTAATATAATAATATTTCTTAAATAATACAATTTCTTATGGATAGGTTACAGTGAAATTGGTATACATTGTTTTTGACATTATATATCATAAATATCTATATAATTTCTGGAAAACAATTTGGAAATATTCAATAAAGAGCTTAAAGAAGAACTTCAGGGGCCTGTCCTCTGGCATATAAGGTTAAACCAGTGCCTGCAGTGCCAGCAATGCATACTGGTGCTAACTTGAGTCCCGGGTGCTTCACTTCCAATCCAGCCCCCTACTAATGTGCCTGAGAAAGCAGAGGAAGATGGCCCAAGTGCTCATGCACCTGCACCCACGTAGGAGATTCAGAAGTTCCTGGCTCCTGGCTTCAGCCTGGCCCAGACAGGTTGTTGCAGCCATTTGTGGAGTGAACCAGCTGATGCAAGACCTCTCTCTGTAACTCTGCCTTTCAAATAAATAAAATATATCTTAAAAAAACACTCAAATTTTTATTTATATTTACTTTTAACCTGTGTATTTTTTTATTTTTGTTTTTATAAAAATAATACATGCACACATAACACCAATGCACAATCATAAATGCACAAAAACACACAAAGTTTGCCAGGAACATTTTTGTTTTTGTGTCTATGTATGACTTCCACTCTAACATGCATAAAACAGTGTATAAATAATAGGTTAATATACATGTGATTATTCAGTGTGCCTAGAAAAATCCAAGTATTTTCTAAAATGGTTTGACACAAACCTATTACCCATGTAAATCTGTTTTGTCAGACAATCTTTAAATAGTTGATGTGACCAGACTTTTATAATTGTTAGCAAACTAAGGACTATGAAATTGTATCTAACTATAACATTAATTTCCATGTCCCTGATCATTAATCAGAATAACCATATATTCATATCTCTGTGGACAACTTTTATTCCTTCTGTGAAATATCTGCTCAGTTTTTCTATATTTAAAATTTTTTTGATTTGAAAGTCAAAGAAACAGAGAAGGAGAGAGAGAGAGAGAGAGAGACAAACTTCCATCTGCCAGTTAATCCTCGAATGTCCACAATGGCCTCTGGCTGGAAGCCAAAATGAGGAGCCAGGAGCTCAGGTGGTTTGAAGTCAATCACTTGAGCCATCACCAGTGTCTCCAGGGTCCTCCTGAGCAGGAAGCAGGTGTCAGAGAGGAGCAGAGTGTGAACCTAGGCACTCAGATACTGGACATGGACATCTTAACCAGTGTCTTGACTGCTAAGCCAAATGCCCAGCCTCACCTATTTTTTAATTGAATTATTTTTATGGAATTTTATTACATGTCTTCTGCCAATTCAGCATTTGAACTTTTTTTTAATTTGCTCATTGATCAAGGTATCAATTGATCAATCAAGTATATCAATTGATATAAGGTGAAAAAATTTCATGTGTTGTATATGTACATATTTAGGAGCATAGTGAGACTTCCCACCCTACCCTCCCTCCCCCGCACATTACCACCCTGCATCCTCCTTCCTTCTTATTCTTTCTTTTAATTCTTATAATGACATACTTTCAGTTTATTTTAAAATCATAAAATTAACCTTCCACTAAGTAAAGAATTCAACCAATAGTATGAAGAAAAACAAAATAAAATGCTGTTCTTCAACAGTAGAGACAAAGGCTGTAAACAATAACCAAATCTCAGAATGTCAGTTTTATTCATATGCATTGCATTTTTTGAACTCTATTAACACTGATAGAGGGCTTGCATTTTTAATTTCCTTATGGTACTTTTGCTTAATCAATATCCTAAATCCCAAGATTTCCTTTTATTATCTGTATCTTTTATAAGATATTCTTCTCAACCTTGAGAAAATGTTTTTCAATGCTGATGTTAAAAAATGTTGAAATTGGTCTTTCAAATGTAAATCTTTAATCCATTGGAATTAATTTGGTGTGTAGTACAATATTATGATCCAATTAATTTGTCTACATGAATAGCTGGGACCTTCTTACGGAACACCATTTTTTCTCTCACTGATCAACACATCCCTGCCCAACATCAAAAGTTTTCCTATAATTTGCCTGCCTTCATGTGGTGTTTCTGTCTTGATTTATTAATCTCTGTGCCAACATCCAGTGTCTTAATTACTTTAAGATTATAAATATCACTAACTCATTCTTGGACTTTTCCACACAAAATTTAGGATGTGATCACCATTTTGCTTATAAAAAACAGTGCTTTGGATATTCATTAGATATAAAATAGTTGACAAAGTTACATTGAATTATTTAAGGACAGGGTACAGTCACTTATTTGAGGACTCATTAATTTTCTTCAATACATTATATAGTTACTTTTTTTTTTTTTTTTTTTTTTTTTGACAGGCAGAGTGGACAGTGAGAGAGAGAGACAGAGAGAAAGGTCTTCCTTTGCCGTTGGTTCACTCTCCAATGGCCGCCGCGGCTGGCGCGCTGCGGCCGGCGCACCGCGCTGATCCGATGGCAGGAGCCAGGAGCCAGGTGCTTTTCCTGGTCTCCCATGGGGTGCAGGGCCCAAGCACCTGGGCCATCCTCCACTGCACTCCCTGGCCACAGCAGAGAGCTGGCCTGGAAGAGGGGCAACCGGGACAGAATCCGGTGCCCCGACCAGGACTAGAACCTGGTGTGCCGGCGCCGCTAGGCGGAGGATTAGCCTAGTGAGCCGCGGCGCCGGCTAGTTACCTTTTATTTTGCCACATATTTTACTAAATGTATCTCTTCCTTTATAGTTTTGCTGATACTATAAATAATATCTTGTAAGTTATCTTCACCAATTCTTACTTATTGTCTATAAAAATACAGTTTCTTTTTATGTTGATCTTATCTGTACTTACCTGGCTAAATTTTTAATAATTTATTCTGACTTAACCAAATAAACAAATATATCATTCCACCAGTGGTGTGTGCATCAGGTTAAGCTGCTGCCTGCAAGGCAAGCATTCCATACAAGTTCAAGTTCCAGCTGCTATGCTTTCAATTCACTCCCTGTTAATGAGCATGGGAGAGCAACCAAAGAAGACCCAAATGCTCGGGCCCCTGCCACCCATGTGGGAGACCTGGGTAGAGTTCCCTGCTCCTGGTTTCTACCTGGCCCAGTCCTGCTCTTTTGTACATTTGGAGAGTAAATCAGTAGATGGTATATCTTTCTCTCTCTCTCGGGTCTCTCCCTCTATCACTCTATCTTTCAAATAAAATCAAGAAAAAAAATATAAGTTTGCATAATTTCAAATTTTGAGATTTTTGCATATTTTATGTTTTATAAAGAAATAATTTGTTTACCCAATCTATATTATTTTGGACTGCATATGTCTTTTCTTTCTTTCTTTTTCTTTTTTTTTTTTTTTTGACAGGCAGAGCTAGACAGTGAGAGAGAGAGACAGAGAGAAAGGTCTTCCTTTTCTATTGGTTCACCCCCCAAATGGCCACTACAGCTGGCACGCTGCACTGATCCGAAGGCAGGAGCCAGGAGCTTCTCCTGGTCTCCCATGTGGATGATTTGGACCATCCTCCACTGCCTTCCCGGGCCACAGCAGAGAGCTGGACTGGAAGAGGAGTAACAGGGACAGAATCCGGCACCCCGACCAGAACTAGAACCTGGTGTGCTGGTGCCGCAGCGGAGGATTAGCCTTACGAGCCGCAGTGCCGGCCAATATGTCTTTTTTTTATTTTTATTTTCTCTAGTCCATTTTGAGATTTCTATCACTATTTGAAGGATGGGTTGCTTATTACTGTGTTCACTTATATGAACTAATTTTTAATAAAAATTATGTAGTAGATTCAGTATCTCAAATGCTTTGTGTGGTAAGACCTCTATTTCCACTTTCGCTGCTTACAGGTATTTAGTGTGATTTGTTTCCTTTAGAACTGGTGGTTTCAGTTTTTGAGCTCATATTTGCTTAATATTCGTCCACAAGAAACCTGAGAGGTTAGTGGGTCATTCTGGACAGGCTTCAACACTTGTCAATCAATAAAGGCATCTGATCTGAGGGCACTGTGTCTCCTTCATTGAACCCTACCCTTCACAGTGTAATCTCCTTCCCCCTGGCCAAAGCTTATTTATCAGAGCACAGTGCTGAGGTGAACATTTGGCGTCTGAGTTACTTTGTGTGTTGCATTCTGCATTGCTGCTACTGCTCCAGTTTGGGGGGTTTTAAAATTTTGGTACCAATCATAAAAAAACTAGGGTGGATATAGTGAAAAGAGAGCAGTTACATACTTCAGAAGGAATGTAAATTACTCCAACCATTACAGAAAACAATATAAAGTTTTGTCAAAAGCTAAAATTAAATCTACCTTTAACCAAGGTGTCCCACTTTTGGTATATAACTAAAGGAAAATAAATCAGTATGTTAAGAGACCCTTGTACTTCCACGTTCACTGCAGGGGTGCACTCAATAGCCAAGATATGGAATTAACCTAAGTGTCCATCCAAGGACGAGTGGATAAAGAAATCACAGTATGTATACACAATGGAGTATTCTTCAACCATAAGAAATAATGAAATCCTGACATTGGTAGCAAAGCAAATAGAACTGGATTTCACTTTCACTAAGTGAAATAAGCCAGGCACAAAAAGAAACATACTAAATATCCTCTCTCACATGTGGAAATTTTACAAAGTCAGTTTCAGGGCTCAACATTGCAGCTTAGTTGATTGAGGTGCTGCTTACTATGCCAGCATCCCATTTTGGAGCCCTGGTTCAAGTCCTGGCTGCTCTGATTCTGATCCAGCTTCCTGCTAATACACCTGAGAAGGAAGTGGAAGATGGTCCTTGCCACCAACGTGGGAGACCTGAATGGAGTTCCTGGTTCCAGGCTACATCCTGGTCCAGTTCTGCTATTTGGAGAGTAAACTAATAAGTAGAAGATATTTTCTCTCTCTCTCTCTCTCTCTCTCTCTAATTCTCTCTCTATTTTACTCCCTTCTCCCTGTCATACTACCTTTCGAATAAATATTTCAAGAAATAGGAAAGTAACCCAGTTTCAGGTTTTTATGATTTGTTTCTTTCTATCTGTGGATGAGGACACATAGAGAACCTCTTTAACAACAGTGCTTTAAAAATATCTTGGATATACAGAATGTAGCTTTTGGTTTGTATTTGTGTATGTTGGGGGAGAGTGTTGATGTGGGGAGGTGGATTGAGTTTGAAGTTTCCTTGATGACTGGTTCCCACGACATAATCAGAAATGGAAACTATAGACTAAATATTTTTCTTTTGAGAATATTTCACTTGAAATATAAGCTTTAACAGAAATCAACAAAAACTGTGCTGGTGATTACAATGTGATTTGAAAGCCTAGGTTCTGTAAAAGTGATCCATTGCTTTGTAGGAAAAGGTCAAGACTTACTTAACGGTCCCTATATTATGCAAGAAATCCTCAAAGACAGATATTGTTGTAGCTTTGCTCTTTCATGTGGTTTAGCCCATCTATTCTTTATATTTTAGAGTGCTCCCAGGTGTTAGCTTGGACATTCTAAATGCGTGTCGTCTTAGCTTTTGAAGAATATCAGTTGGGTTATGGGATCAGCTGTTTGAGACACAAATAACAGAGGCTTAAGGATCTTAGCATTGCTGCCCAGGACTCCGGTGGCAGCTCCTCAATGCCAGTGAACCATATTCGTACTCTCGTTTTACTTCTACATTCTGGCAGGGGTTTTTTTTCTGCGTGGTCTAAATCATTTCCCCATTGCTTCCATATTCTTCTCAGAGGGAAGAGCAAGACAGAAAGGAGGCCACACTTCTGCTTATTAAAGAATGCAAGAAGCTACATACCTGGTGTCCGCATTTCTTGTCAGCAAACATATGGTACATTTGGCAGAGATGAAGCCAGGGAATGCAATATTAATATTTGGCAGTTACATTTTCAGTTAACACTTGGGTGCTCTATTGCTATAGAAAAAGAAAAATTGAAAATGGCAACCTAATATAATTGTTATCTTTCAATTTTTCTTAACTGGCAAATTCCTTTTGAGCTTCAAGACCAATGATTCTGAGAAGGGTTAAGTAGCCTCTTTGGTAGCAAATGGAGCAACACTCAACAGGTGTATAGAACCAGTAGAGACACTTCTTTATCTCTGGAGATTTAATTCTCCAGAATTCCATCCTTGCAGGCCAAGAAAATTCTGCTGGTTCAGACCTAGTGGGAGCCATGGCTTGCACGAGAGGGACAGTTCACTTGGAAGTACATCAAGAACGATGGGTAGGGCATCCATGTGAGTGTGATAATTCCCAAATCAGATACTCATGCACTTAGTAAATTTGAAATGTATCCAGTAAGGAACACTGAGAGTTTTTCTCATGTTGTCCTTCTGATGGCATAGCCTGTGTTTGCAATATTCACATGAGAATGCAAAATCTGTCTCATGTGTGTGTTTTTCTAGAATCTTCACATTTCAAGATGATTTTGCACCCAAAGAGCTGATGCAGATCCTAGAGCAAAACAGGATCTAGGGGTGGATATGAGGATCAGTGTGTTAAGTCATGGTTTGTAATTCTGCATTCAATATCAAAGTGTCGGTTCTAGTAGAGGATCTTTAATTGACTTTGATCCAACTTCCATTAGAGTGCCTGGGAAGGTAGTGGATGACGGCCCAAGCACTTGGGGCCCTGCCACCCAAGTGGCAGTCCAGGATGGAGTCCCTGGTCTTAGCTTTGTCCTGGCCAAACCCCAGCTGTTGTGGCCATTTTGAGAAGTGAACCACAGGTGGCAGATCTCCATCTCTCTCCCTCCCTCTCTCTCTCTCTCTTTCAAATTAACTATTAAAAAAAAAAAAAAAAAACAGGATCTAAATTTAACCAATATCAAAGAATTTTACTATATCTTCCTGACTTTCCTGAAAGACTGCTACCTAATTAGACAAAGCTCTTGCTAAAATGAGATAAATTGTTAAGTCTGCTCTTAAACAGAAATGAGACAATGTATTAGACTTGTTTCATGATTGAGCTACATTGTTTATTCTTTTTTTTTTTTTTGAAGATTTTATTTATTTATTTGAGAGGTAGAGTTACAGACAATGTGAGGGAGAGACAGAGAGAAAGGTCTTCTATCTGCTAGTTCACTCCCCAAACGGCTGCAATCGCCAGAGCGGAGATAATCTGAAGCTAGGAGCCAGGAGCTTCTTCCAGGTCACCCATGTGGGTGCAGGCACCCAAGGACTTGGGCTATCTTCTACTGCTTTCTTTGCCGGGCCATAGCAGAGAGTTGGATAGGGAGTGGAGCAGCCAGGACTAGAACCAGCACCCATATGGATGCTGGCACCACAGGCAGAAGATTAACTTACTGCTCCACAGTGCCAGCCCTGAGCCACATTGTTTATTAATGTCACATTCTCTGCCTCTGTCTGCTTGCCTGATTGTGTGTGTGTGTGTATGTGTGTGTGTGTTGTATTGCATTTGTGTAACGTGACTGGAAAGTACTTGTTGTGTTACGGTTATCACTACCCACCACCAGCTCTGGCCCAGCACCTAGACTATGGGCTGGTCCTTCAGATTTTGTCACTTCTTTGAGGATGTGACCCTAATCCCGTAATCATTTTCCAGGGTACTGTGATTTTCTGTAATAGCACATCTTCAATAGCAAGTATGAAATAACACAAAAAGTACCATGATGCTGATGCTAGATAGCATCAAGCCCCCAAGACCCCTATCCGCCCTCCCTTATCTTTTTTTATTTATTTTTATTTACTTTTATTTGAAGGTCAGAGTTATACAGAGAGAAGGAGAGAGAGAAAGAGGGAGAGAGAGAGAGGCCTTCTATTTGCTGGTTGACTCCCCAAGTGGCCACAGTGGCTGGAGCTGCGCCAATCCGAAGCCAGGAGCCAGGAGCTTCTTCCAGTCTCCCACGTGGATGCAGGGGCCCAAGGACTTGGGCCATCTTCTATTTCTTTCCCAGGCCATAACAGAGAGCTGGATTGGAAGAGGAGCAGCTGGGACTCGAACTGGTGCCCACATGGGATGCTGGCACTTTAGGCGGTGGCTTTACCTGCTATGCCAAAGCGCTGGGCCCCAACCCTCCCATATCTTAACTCCCTGAATCCAAGGAGTGGTACAGCCAGCCCTGGAAGTTCCAATCACCAGACTCATGAAGTCATTCGCTTCTCAAAAATATAACACTTTGACGGTCAGTGTTATCTGAAGGGATTTTGTTTAGGAGAATTCCAGGGCCCGGGCAGAAAGTAATCACCACTTGCCTGTAGCCCTCTGGCTGACAGAAGCCCACTTGTCAATCAGACTAACCGTGTGACGTTGTGCAGGCAACTGCTAGAGTGTCTTGTGGATGCTTCAGGGCTGACCGCTGGCCTCCCGCTTGCCCATGTTCTACAGTGCATTTTATTTATTTATTTTTAGACTTTTATTTAATAAATATAAATTTTAAAAGTACAACTTTTGGAATAGCAGTTTTTTCCCCCATAACCATCCTCCCACCTGCATATTACCTTGATCCTTAGCTTACAGTTTGGTCAGGCTAGGTCTGAGCTCACCACTTGCACAAAACAGGGAAGGAATGTAAAAGCCGTGGCACCTGACCTGAGCTCCTTCACCATTTTACCAGCCCAGCTTGCTCTTCCTTGAGGCCTCCTTCAAAGCTCAAAACAACCTCATTCAGAAAGAAGGTGGCAATTATCTAGTCTCAGAGGCCAGATACCTCCTAATCTCTCAGCAGATTAAAATGAGGGATGCAAAGCAGGCAATCAACAAAGTTTGTGAGTGTTTACAATTGATCATTGTTCCAGAAAGTTTAATCAGTGAAAGCCAAAAGAAAAGGGGAAATTAGTGAAAATCTAGATACCCACTCAAAGCAGAATTGGTTTCATTCTTCCAATCACTGATCAGTTTTTTTAAATTAATCTTTAATCACAATATAAATGTAAATCTGTATTCCACCTGAATTGAGACCTTATCATTTCTACTGGAGTATTTTCCACACAACTGAAATCATTATGTTTTTTTCATTTTATAGCTTTATAGTATCACTGGATTATGGCACCATAGCAGGGCCCTAAATTGCCTCTCTGAGACTTCATATCCAAGTTTCCCCTCTTGTCAGGTCTTGTTTTTCTTACTCCATTACTGTAAATTATCCTGTGATAAACAACCTATTATGCAGATCAACTTTCTTTTTCTTTTTCTTTATTTTGGATTAATTTTTATTTATTTTGGATTAATTTCCAGAAATAGAGGAGAAGATGTCGACAGTTTCCTAATGCTTTAAAAATGTCTTCTTAAAATATCCCTACAAGTTTATATTTCTATTTTTTTTTTTTTTTTGACAAGCAGAGTTAGACAGTGAGAGAGAGAGACAGAGAGAAAGGTCTTCCTTCCATTGGTTCACCCCACAAATGGCCTAGATTTCTATTAACAACATTGAGGCCTCATTCCTTCCTGCCAAATTCAAGACAAACAGTATTAGCAACCTGTGTAGATACATGCACAAGAAAGCATAAATTTCATGGAGAAGAATATGTGTTTGCACACTTCCTCATGCCTTGTTTTTTATTCCACTCACTCTTTCTTGTATAAATTGAAGATGACCAAATCTAACCTTTTAAATACCTGCCATTTCATACTATGAATTCAACAGATATATCCCTTTAATGATAAGCATTCAAAGTTGGTTCCAACCTGTTGGTTTTGTTTGTTTACTGGCTTGCTTTGTAGAATACAAATAATTCTGTACTAAACTTTCTTGTATATAAAAGTTCATTTGAACTTCTCAACTGTCTAAATAGAGTCCCAAAAGAGAGGTTACTAAGTCAAAATCTATTTTTTATTTTAAATTTTAATAGATATTGACAGAGTCCTTTAATAAAACAACTGTGGAAATCAACCATTCCACTACATAAGATACACAGGAAAACAGACATTTCTTTGCATCTATGCCAGAGATAAACTGAGCATTGGTAATTTGGATTTTTCTCTTTCCTGGATTACATGCTTACCAACTCTGACAATTTTTTCACCTGTAGCTTTTTGTTTTGTCATACATCCATATGTGAGTTTTACATTTTCATATAAACAAATGTTATTTTTTCTGTACATTCTGAGTTTTTTGCATAGTAAGTTAGTCTCATCCTTACAAAGCATATGTAACTGTCTAACTTTTATGAAAAGTTTTAATGTAATATTTTATATTAATATTTTTCAATTTTGACATTTATTTTTTTCTGATGTTATGATTTAAGAACACAAATTTTGGGTTTTACTTTGATCAAAATGGATAATGAAAATATGCACAATCATTTATTAAATGATCATCATTTCCCACTGGAAAATATATTACTTTCCCCAACTACCCTTCCCTTTAGTGTTCTAAATTCTGTCCTATTTCTGTTTTAAGATCATGTCTGTTTCTCAGTTATGTAGTGATTTATGTATTTAGAAAACTGTTGTGCTCAAAAATGGCCTCTTCAAAGTAATTTGCTATTCATCTTATTAATCTAAGATACACACAAATACACACACGCACACACACAGAGAGAGAGAGAGAGAGGAGAGAAGGACAAAGATCCTGTGTTCAGTTCACTCCCCAAATGTCCACAGTGGCTAGGGTCAGTGAATGGCAAGAGCCAGGGATTAAATTCAGATTTTCTGTGTGTTGTGGCCAGGAGCCAAATGCTTCAGCCATCCTCTGCTGCCTCTCAGCATCTGCACTGCCAGGAACTGGAGTTGGGAGCCGGAGCCAGGACTGAACCCAGACATTTAATGCAGGATGTGAGCATCTTAATCACTAAGGGAATTACCTGCTCTTTGTTTCCTGCTCTTCAGTAGCCCTTTGTGCACATAAGAATTTTGTTTGTTTATTTATTTGTTTGCTCAGTTCCAGCTTCAAATTAAAAATTGTTGGAATTTTAACAGAATTTGCATCAAAAGTATATACCTGTTCAGGGATGGTTAAAATTCTTCATACAGACAGTGTACTTTTCTGAGAGTTTTAGTAATTTCCTGATTATATGGATATATTTATGACTGTTGTAATGTCAGAGAAAAGCTATATTTTTTATATTTTTCTAAAATCCAGCACATTTACCAAATTATTTTGTCAATAGTTCATTAGAATATGTGAGGTTTTATTAATCAAATATTACATGATCAATAAATGAAAATAATTTATTTCACCAATTTTATCCTTTTAATCATTAATTTCTTTTTTTGGAATCATTAAATAATTTATCTGGTGCTTTAAAAATAATTGTCTTTTCTTTAATTAATTTAATCTAGGAAAAAGCTGATGGACTCCTGCTAGGAGCCGCTGGACCGTTGTGCAAATCAAGGCCCATGTATCTTCTATCTACATATTGAAAGTTATACACTATTGTAAAGTAAACTATCCCATAAAATATGCTTTATATCCCCATCTTGAATAGCACATCTTTATAGCTACCTGAAAAAACAATTTAAAAATTATAACTTACCAGGATTCTGTTCAGAACATCATGGCCTGAATTACTGCTGTGAGACAATAGTGATTTCTGTCAGACTTCTCACCCTAATTTTCATCACTTTCATTGCTGTCTTGATTGGGTCTTTGGTGGAATTATATTGCCTCCCAGTAAGTATTGTTAATGCATTGTTAATTTGTAGCTCTTGCTTTCTTTTAATTTCATTTTCTTCCTCTTTATTTTTCTCTGTTATTGTATTATTCAGTTCCTTTTGAGTCATACTGAGTAGAAGGTGTTAGTTGCAATTCTAGTCATGTTCCTGACTTTATAGGAAATGCTTTTAAAGTCTCATTGCTAAGTATGATGACTTCCACGGGTTTCTGCAAGAGATATTTGATCAACCTAAGAAGTCCTATTATTTATTCATTATCGCTTGAAAATTTTTAATGCTGATGATTGTTTAATCTTATAAAAAGGTTTTTCTTCTCCTATTAAGATGATATTAAAGATGTGCTCTTTAACTGTGTGAATGCGGTGTCTAGCATTATGATGTCTGATCCTGAGCATTCTTCACTCTTAAGTTAATTTGATCTCTTTGTTTTTATGCTTAGTAAATTCTATAAATGTATTTTTGACTTTTGAAGTCATTCCAACGTCACTCTAAGGATGTCATCTTTCCTGTTTTTGTTTCCTTCTACTTTTAAAATTTATTGATGTCTGTCATGTACTCGGAGCTTATGCTGCTTCTACTGTATTGCCATTTCCCTGGACAAAAGAGGTCACTGTCTCCTGGACGGCATCAAGGAGATGTCTGTGGCGTGCAGATATCTAGCTCTATTTGACATTTGGTCGCTTTAGCTCACACAGGTTGCTGGTGCACATTTATGTGTGTGTGTGTGTGATAACTCTATTGCACCACATCATAATTTACTTTGTTATCTGGAGCAAGTATCCTGGCCAGTTATGGGTAACAGAGAGTCATGTTGCCTTTCTGCTGGCACCTGCCCACATCTCCGTGAACCGTGCCAAGTGTTATGATTTATTCAGTTGACTCTTCCAACTTTTGGAATAGTCAGTTATTTCAATTCCTTTTTGGTGTTCTCTGCTTACTCCAAGACGGTTTGCTTTGTCGCTAGACATCACTACTCTGCCACAGCAGCCTTCTCTCTTCCTAAGCCCAGTATAATTTAATAATGCCATGATCCAGTCATAAACACAGGAGCTAAAGGCAGCAGTGAAAGGATGGATTCTCTCAGGAATAGAATATGTAAGACTGAGACTACAGGCTCTAAGAGATGCCTTTTAGGTGCACTGAGACTTTTCTTATCTACTTGCATTCTCCAAATTCTGTTCAAGGTAGCTTACAGATAAATGATGTACATATATTGATGGATGATAAATTACTGACTACCAAATGAACACTAACCTGTAGACCTTAAGAAGAACAACAACAATTGAAAGAAATTATCAGAAATTTAAAGAACTCATCATGAAATATTCTCTTTGAGGTAGAAATCCTTAGCATTTAATTTTTATAGCAATATTTTAGGACAGGAAGAATAAATATATAGGAAAATACAAATGAATTAACAGTTATGAGATCTTGGCTCAATTTTTAATCAGTCTGAATGAGAATTATGTATAATATGATTTTGAAACCCATGGTTTTAAAATTATTTTAAATAAAAATAAATCCAACATTTAAAAAATTAGATATGCATATATATAAATACTACCATCAATCTTATCTTCTTTAAACTAACAATAAACAATTTGGGTTACATTCTTTGACATCTTCTTCTAATTTTATGCAAACATCTAAACTGATATAAATGAAATTTTGTGTTGCTGTTTGTTTTTAATTTTGTTGGCCTAGAATTCCATTCCTAATAATCTTCAATATTTGATCTAATGATACAATAGGAATAATTACTGCAAGGTAATAGCTATAGACAGATCTCAAATTCATTTGCCACAATATATTATATTATTGGAAAGTCAGAAGATTTTCAGATTTTATGTTGTTTTTGCCTACTCCACAGTGAGATAAAAATAACAGCACATTTATTTTTATATAGCATAGTGACTTTGAAAACAATGTAGTTTAATCTTTATTTGAAAGGCGCAAAGCCAAAGAGAGAGACAATTAGGCAGACAATCAACCAAAGAGAGATAAACACAGAACTCTGATTTGCTGGTTCACACTCAAAGGGCCCCAAAGGGCCCCAAAGGACTGGACTTGTCTAAAGCCCAGAGCTGGGAATGCAATCTCAGCCTCCCACATGGGTGACAGGAACACAGTCACTTGAGTGAGTACTTCTGCCTCCCAGTGTCTGCAAAGCAGAAACCTGGAGTGAGTAACTGGAACCCAGTAGTCCAACCCAGATATTCTGATAAGTGATGAGACTATCATACAGGTGATATAACCACGAGGCCAAACACTCACTCCGGGGTGTGTTTTTTTTCATGCATTAGAATTCTTACATATTTGTACAAGGTTGTCCTATCAAAGCCTGACTTTTTTATTTTTACATATACTGTTTAATTGTCCCCACAACACTGTGTCAACTATCATTTTCATAAGAAACGGTTGAGAGTAAGAACATTATCAAGAGGTCTATGGTCTGTTTAAACTTTAACTGATTGGATGGGTTAAAGTGAGATTAAATGATAAGTTTAATTTGATTTACAATCAATAATGCTGACATTAACTCTCTTTATTGGTTATTTTGGTACCCTCAGTAATAAATTGTCTATCATATTTGCAGACAAGATTCTGAGAGAATGTGAGAGTTCACCTCACACTGGAGCAAGACACAGAAGGTGTATTGTCGTCCCACACATAAATGCAAACTCTTCTTCACACCTTTTGCTGATAGAGGCTGAAAATAAAGTGCAATTACCCTATCATTAGTTTCATACCAAACACTAGATTTTACAGTGACATATTGCTAAAACCTCTTATCCCATGCTATTAGGGTTACTGGTTGTAATTTTTATGGTAATAAGTTTTTGTATTTTGACACCGGATTTTTTAAAGACATGAAAGCAGAACTCAATATAATTAGAATGGAACCACTACACTTATAATTTTTGTAGTGTTTTTAAAATGTTGTTTAGTGTGTAATGATTACCTGTTGTAAAGTGATGGAGCACTATGTCTAAACATATGTATACAATGTAAATGAATCAAACCAGGCAACCAGGCTTTCGGCTTCCTTGTCTGTTCTTTGTGTGTGGAGCCTACCAGTTCTTTCATTTCTTTATACAGCATATATTGTGAACTGTAGTTCCCCTGCTGGGAACGTACTACTTCTATATGACTGTGCTTTGGGAACCATGATACCAGCTCTCTATTCCCTCAGCCTTTCCTGGCGTCAGTCATCACTAGTCCAAGTTCAGATCAGCTGATATTTTGAATTTACACATATGAAAGAGAATATGCAATATTTTCCCGTCCATATCTGACTAATTTCATCCAACACCATGTTATCTAACTCCATCTGTTCTGCTGTGCATTCTAGGGTTTCACTTTTTTTTTTGTTTTTTGACAGGCAGAGTGGACAGTGAGAGAGAGAGACAGAGAGAAAGGTCTTCCTCTATTCCTCTACCATTGGTTCACCCTCCAATGGCCGCTGCAGCCGGCGCGCTGCAGCCGGCGTACCGTGCTGATCCAAAGCCAGGAGCCAGGTGCTTGTCCTGGTCTCCTATACTGCTGCAGGGCCCAAGGACTTGGGCCATCCTCCACTGCCCTCCCGGGCCACAGCAGAGAGCTGGACTGGAAGAGGGGCAACCGGAACAGAATCCCGCGCCCCAACTGGATTAGCCTATTGAGCCACGGCACCAGAGGGTTTCACTCTCCTTTATGGCTAAATAATATTCCATTGTGTATATATGCCACATCCTAAATTTATAATTTCTTTCATGGTGATGCTATTTTTTATTTTTCCTGGGATGAAACTTTGCAGTATTGATTTACTATTTTATTTAGATGGAATAATCTCCATTGCTTCTCATCCTTTTGGCTAAGATCAAGTGTAGATGGAATAATCTCAGGGAAATTCACAGGACGCTTTCTCACAAAAAATCTCAATGTTTGGAGGATAATTACAAAACTGAAATGATGAAACATGCTGTAAGTTTCTATATTCTGAGACTGATCAAATATTAAAGATGAACAATAGAAGAGAAAAATTAGGCAAAATAATAGTAAAAAAAAAAAAGGAAAAATGCAGAAGCCACACACTCATGATATTGCCTAAGTTTAACATTACTAAAAGTTAAAATAATCATGCACTTCTAAATGCAAAAATACATTGATTCATGTGAAAAGTTCTAAAGGGTGCCATTCCCTAAAAACACACTATCATGAAGGCTGACTCATGGGTATATTAATGATTTGAATAAATCTCTATTAAAAAATCATCCCTCAATAAGTCCTTGGTATTTTATCATTAAACTTCCAAAATCAGAAAATGCCTATATCATAAGATTCACAGTGCTACAAGATAACTAAATCAGAGGAAATTTTCCTAAAATTCCTAAAATATATGACATAATCTTTACATCAAACCTGTCCACTGCCATTATCCATCATGAATATAGATGCAAAGGTATTTAAATTATCAGCACACAAGATCCAATAATGTGTATAATCATATCATATAGCAAACTCAAAATTCCCAGGTTTGCAATGATCGTGTAACAATATAGTCTATTGATGTTCTTCAGTACATTAGGCATTACAGGAGAGTTGTAAAATTTTCTGAATAAACATAGAAAATGTATTTGTTGTATTTCAACACCCATTTGTTTTAAAATCTTAGGAAATCTGGAATGGTGGAAAATTTCCTTTACTTGATAAGATTGTAAATCACATGATATGCTACTACTTTTAAATTCAGAAATGAGAAAAGTAGGGAGCTGGCATTGTGGCATAGTGAGTAGAAGCTGCTGCCTGAGACAACAGCATGTTGTGGGCATGCTGGTTTGTGACCCAGCTGCTCCAGTTCCAATCTGGCTCTCTGCTAATGGCTTAGGAAAATCAATGGAAGTTGGTTCAAGTGTTTGGGTCCCTGCAACCTCATGGGAGACCCAGATAAGCTCCTGGAACCTGGTTTTGGCCTGGCCCATTGCTAGCCAATGCAGCCATCTGGGGAGTGAACCAGTGGTTGGAAAATAAATAATTGTCATAGCAGGTAAAGTCACTGCCTGCAGTGCCAAATCCCATATGACACTGGTTCAAGTCCCAGCAGCTCCACTTCCGATCCAGCTCTCTGCTAATGCCTGGGAAAGCAATAGAAGATGGCCCAAGTCCGTGGGTCCCTGCACCCACCTGGGAGACCCAGAAGAAGCTCCTGACACCTGCCTTTGGATCAGTGTAACTCTGACAGTTGTGGCCAATTGGGGAGTGAACCAGCGTATAGAAGACTGCTCTCTCTCTCTCTGCTTCTCCTCTCTCTGTGTAACTCTTATGTTCAAATGAATATATAAATCTTAAAAAAAAAAAACAGTTTTCTAAAAGAAAATAAATAATCTCTCTCTCTCTCTCTCTCTCTCTCTCTCTCTCTCCCTTTCTCCTATGCTCTCCTCTCTCCCTCTCTCTCTGTCATTCTGACTTTAAAATAAACAAATAAATAAACTTTAGAAAAGAAATTAGAAGAGTGGAAGCAAATGGTACCAAGAAATATCTAACAGGAAGAGAATTTGGGTAGAAGAAATGAATCTGTCATGAAATGAATGCAACATGACTTTCCACTGTACATCTGAGTACACAGGATGAAGATAAGCAGAATTCCTAGACAGAGAAGCTATATGTAAAAGTAAATTATCAGGCCAGTGCCGCAGCTCATAGGCTAATCCTCTGCCTGCGGTGCTGGCACACCGGGTTCTAGTCCCCGTCAGGGCACCAGATTCTGTCCCGGTTGCCCCTCGTCCAATCCAGCTCTCTGCTGTGGCCTGGGAGTGCAGTGGAGGATGGCCCAGGTGCTTGGGCCCTGCACCAGTATAGGAGACCAGGAGAAGCACCTGGCTCCTGGCTTCAGATCACCGAGGTGCACTGGCTTCAGCACGCCGGCCGCAACAGCCATTGGAGGGTGAACCAATGGCAAAGGAAGACCTTTCTCTCTGTCTCTCTCTCTCTCACTGTCCACTCTGTCTGTCAAAAAATAAATAAATAAATAAATAAATAAATGTAAAGTAAATTATCGGCTGGCATCGTGGCTCATTTGGTTGCTCCTCTGCCTGCAGTGCCGGCATCCAATATGGGCGCCAGGTTCTAGTCCCAGTTTCTCCTCTTCCAGTCCAGCTCTCTGCTGTGGCCTGGGAGTGCAGTGGAGGATGGCCCAAGTGCTTGGGCCCTGCACCCGCATGGGAGACCAGGAAGAAGCACCTGGCTCTTGGCTTCAGATCAGCGCAGCGCTGGCCGTAGCAGCCATTTGGGGAGTGAATCAATGGAAGGAAGACCTTTCTCTGTGTCTTTCTCTTTCTCTGTTTGTAACTCTACCTGTCAAATAATTTAAAAAAAGAGAGAGAGAGAGAGAGAGAGAGAGAGAGAGAGAGAGAGAGAACTCCCATTCTGAAGCCTGGTCCAGGACCAAAGTCTATAGCTAGGAACTCAATCCAGTTCTCCCACCTGGGTGATAGACATCCAATTACTTGAGCCATCACTACTGCTTCCCATGATTTGCATTGGCAAGAAGTGGGAACCAGGAGTTGGAGAAATTGAACCCATACTCTACTGTGTGAGTTGTGGGCTCTTATGCCAGGATAAATGATGAATCCATGGTGTCTAAATTAGATATGAAAAAGAAAGCATGAAAATCAGCTAAGAGAGTGGCATTATGCCGACAAAACATAGAAGAAACACAAATGCCCACCAACAAATTAAATACAAGATATATTCATAAAATGAGATTTATTTTGTCAGAAGTAGTAGTGAAATATTGATATGTGATGCAATGGGGATAAATTTGAAAAAATGTGAAATAAAAGAAGCCACCAATAAACTGATGTCTACTGTATGATACCATAGATACAACTTATCTAGAATTATGTAAGCCTAGAGAGACACAAGGTACTTAATGTTTGTCTACAATTGTAAAAGTGGTAGGGGGTTGAAATGATGGTTAATAAGAATAAGTTTTCATCATGAGATGGTAAAAATTTTCTACACTTAGGTTTTTAGATTGTGGTGATGGTTGGCAAACTCTGAATACACTAAAAATATAGAGTTATACACTATGGATGATTTTAACCTATCTAAAATATTCCACAAAGATGTAAGACAATACCAGCTATCATAATTATGTTACAATGTTACTATGCAACTGTGACTTACCAATAAAAGCAATAAAAATGATAGAGATTACAAATGGACAGATGCCTTCATAAAAATGTGTTACACAATTATAAAATGGCTTGATTATCATTGAGAAAAAAGATGGTGTGCCCAACAAATTACTTCAGAAAAATAATTGAGTTACTCACATCATGCGAAAAATGAAAAGAATTAAGATAAACTAAAAACAAAAGTGAGAAGCAAGCATTTAATAAAATGTTTTAGAGAGGTATGGGCATTGTGGTATAGTGGGTTAAGCTGCCCCTGTCCATGGCAGCACTCTTATCAGAGGCTGGTTTGTTTTCCTGCTGTTCTCCTTGTGAACCAACTGCCTCCTAATGTGCCTGGAAAAATCAGTGGATGAGGACCCAAGCACTTGGATCTCCATGACCCATGTGAGAAATCCAAATAGAGTTCTGGACCTCTGAAATTGGCCCAGCACAGCCTTGGCTGCTGTAGCCAGTTCAATAGTGAACCAACAGTTAGAAAATTAATTTCTCTCTCTCTCTCTCTCTCTTTCAGTTTCTCTCTTTCAAATAAATAAAATAAATTTTGGACAAAATATTCTTTGGAGAAAATGAGAATTTTTATCTTAATAAAAGGAATAATTATTGAATTAATTTAAAAAGTCATAGAAGAAACAATTGACTTTTTAAAATTTTATTTAAGGTATGCAAATTTACATACTTAGGAACATAGTGATACTTCCTGTCCTACCCACCCATGCTCTCACCCTTCTTCCTCCTCCCTCTCATATTCTCACCCTTAATTTTTACAAATATCTATTTTCAGCTTACTTTATACTCATAAGATTAACCCTACACTAAGTAAAGAGTTCAACAAATAGTGTGGAGAAGAAACGTTGTTCCTCAACAGTTTAGACAAGCACTATCAACAATATTTCTGTATGATGCACACTACCATATCCATCAACAAGTTAATAGGTAAGTTAACTGTGATTTATGTGTACAATACATCAATATATGTTAGTTTAATGAGATACACTGGATTAGAAAAAGTCAACAGAGAGAATTTTACAAATTATTTCATTGAAATAAAAGAGTGACAAAAATATACTGGTAATGCACCATTTAGATAAACAAAAATCCTACAACCTATAATTTTCACACATGTTTTCATATATATGTGTATAAGATTTTTCATTTATTTGAAAGGCAGCACACAGAGAGAGGGAGAAGCCAAGATAGATAACAGCTTCTAGTTAGCTGCCCAAATGGCTACAGTGGTTGGAGTTGGCTGAGCTGAAACTGGGAACTAGGAACTCCATTTTGGCTTCCTACATGATAGGCAGAGCAGAGCTTTTGGGACATCCTCTATTGCTTTCACAGATGCATTGGCAGGAATGTGGATCAGAGCAGAGCAGGAAGGACTCAGACTCTGATTTGGGATGCTGGTAACAAAGATAATGGCAACAGAAAGCCAGAATTGTGTTTTATACATATATATATATATGTTTATATATATATACATATATATATATATATTTCGTTTTAAAAGTATGCACATATAGGTGTGAATAATAAAATTTAATTAAAATACTATTGATCATTTGAATCAAGAGAGTTATCAGCTATTACTATTAAGTTGGTAATATTGTGTTGTTAAAGTTGATAGTGAGATGGGAGTTTGGGACTAATTATTTTTTTAAAAAAATGATTTATTTGTTTTTTTTTTTTATTTGAATGGCAGATCTCACAACACACACACACACACACACACAGTGAGATGAGAGAGAGAGAGGAGCAATTTTCCATTTGTTGGTCCACTCTCCAAGTGGCCGCAAGGACCAAGGTTGGGCCATGACAAAGCCAGGAGCCTAGAATTTCATCTCGGTTTCCTACTTGGGTGCAGGGGCCCAAACACTTGGGCCATCTTCCTCTGCTTTCCCAGGCACATTAGCAGGGTACTGGATGAAAAGTAGAGCAGCCAGAACTCAATTCAGTACCTATATGGGATATTAGCATTGTAAGCAAGAGCCCAATTTACTGTGCCAAAACACCAGTCTCATGGAACATATTATTCTTGGTGTCTTTGCTATATTTTAAGGTGCATACAAACCACATATATAATGTAAATTACCAATAATGGAGAATCAAAAAATAAACAGCCTAATTCTCTTTATTAGATGCTTAAATGTATTCTTTCCAATAACACAGTCATTCTTCAAATTTTTGGTACATCCAGATCATCTCTATTCAAGTATATAAATCTCCCTTAAGTCATTGAATACATTTGTTATTACTGCATGGATTGCTAAGCAATTATATCTATAACAAGTCCTGCAATATCCAGTCTTGCATGTTCAGAGTTACCAATATAAAGACATAGCAGGGTTTAAATGCTTCCTAAATTAATAAGATTCTATAAATAAAATAAAATAACTGAACATTAGCAAACAATTATACCAATTAAATGAATTTTACTCATGGATTATGACAACAAACAATAAGAACATCACATCAAGAACCAAGGTCTGGTTGTTTAGAACTACCAGGTGCTAAGCTACAGAGGTCCTTACTTCCTTGGATAGGTAGTTAAAATTTTCTGGGAAAAAATAAAATGCCATACAGTTAAAAATTAATCATATGACTAATGCCGCCCCTCTCACTGTTGAGTATTGTTTTCTTATTGCTCTTCTGTGACCACACTCAAAGGTGTGTCAAAGAGATTAATTTTGAGAGTCTACTAAGACCATTAAGATTAAAGGAATTTATATAGAACAATAACATAGAGATTGGGTTTATTTATTTTTAAACAGGATTAATTCTCACTATAAGTTAGGATAGAAAATGATGATTCCTTGTGGAATTTACAATCCAACAGGTAATACAACAAATAATAATAAGCATATGCACACACACATACTCTAGATTTGGGTTCAAAAAGACCAATATCAGATCTAGAAAGGGATGTTTGTGTGTGTGTGTAGGTTTTGATGGCTTCAGAAAATGACATTCAAAATAAACAACTTTTGAAATAAAATACTTTCATCCTTGCCTAGAATCTACATAAAATTGGACTCATTGTTTTATGGTAATTGATAGTGGCAAATTTATTTGGAGAAGAAAATAAAGCATGGGCTCTAAGATCCTCTGAATTTCATTCTATGATGGTGAACAGGGAGTAGAGTGGACACAGACTATGTCTCCCAGCAGAAGGGAATCATTCAAAAGTGTTCCTTCCATTTTCTGTTTCTTTAGGACCTATTTTTCATGTTTGTGCAGAAATTACTCTCACTCAAGTGTCTGAGGAACTCATCCACTGTGCATGAATTCAGGAGAGAAAAACAAATTCAAAGATACACATGAAAAATACAAAACTTTTTGATGGAAAAGAATTTGGAGTGGACAAAAATTTCACTGAGGAATAGGCTGGGGAAAAAATGATAGAATACATTTTTTCTGATTAACAGCTTTTCCCCCTTAGGTAGCAGCTGCTGATCTCTACCAACCTCAAGTAATTTAGCTATTTAATTTTCAAGAAGTCTTTGCTATCCAAGCAGGTGCTAGAATTCAAGCAAGCAAATGAATGCAATATTCAGGAGTGAGGCTGCATTTTGCCTTTCCTGCAGTCTTACATAATTAAGATAGGAACTAGGATAAGAATAAAAGATAAGCAAACATATCGCTGTTGTTTTTGTCCATTTAGGTGGCAAACTGTATTCTGTGTGGTTCTTCAAAATTACTTTCAACTGCATTAAGTTGCAATATTATTTGAATGATCATGTCTGGGATTGATATAAAAACCTCCAAGGAGCTAAAGGGGTTTTATGGGTGTGATCTAATTAGTCTTAATAGCTCTGTGTAAAAGAGAGAGAGGTTAGGATGGGGACTGTGGCCCCATTATCATTAATGAGAAAATGTAGATATGAAATCTTAACTAGCATCAATTAGCAAACTAGAAGTCATGACTATGTGAAGATGCACCCATTCCTATAAAGTTTGGTGGAAGTATGAACCCAAGTTCTGCAACCAGAAAGCCCTGGTTATAAATTCCAACACTGACAGGCATTAAACTGGGATCTTGAACATCTTAGAGGATCTTTCTTTAGCTTGATTTTTTCAGCTATTCAATAGGAAAATTCAAATAGTGTCATTTTGAGTAATTAATTAAGACATGGCATCTAAATCACCAAGCACTATACCATACCTGGGAAGGGTTTAACAATGCATTATTAACTACATAATACAAGCCCTCAAATGCCATGTGCCTGCATCCAATACCAAGGTCAGAACTAGTATTTATACAATGTATAATGTGAACTTAAAAGTGTTCAGCCAAATCCTCTTTCTACAACAGACTTTTGGATCTGATCCTCAACCGCCAACTATGGATAATTCTCAGACTGCCCACATCCTGCTACAGGTATGCAATATAAAGGTGGCTCTTACACACCCACTCTCTTAATTCTTCATCCTTACTAATTTTCTTAATGATTTGCACAAAACACATATTCCTCTTTATTTTACCTCATTTCTACATGGTTTTTCTCAGTGATGTTTTAATTCATTTATTCATATGAAATTTGAATAGATTATCTCTGAATGTTCCTTCCAGTGGTATATGCATGACAAGAATAAGCCCAAAGATGTGAATTCTGTAGTTTCTCACACTGCAGATTCTTAAGGGAAGAACTATGGATCACAGCCCTTGCTGTTTCAAAAGTCATGTAGATGGAAGGGATAGTGGTGGTTCCAGTACCAACTCTGGTGCTGATCACTTCTGTAATTATGAACATAAATTCTTCCTTTTATACTAGTACACTTAAAATCATTATTTACTGAGAGAAAGAGAGAGAAACTCCTATTCATTCCCCAAATGTAGACAAAAGCCCAGGGGTTGAGGGACCAAAGCCAGGAATTTGGAACTCAATCCAGATTCCTTTTGTGAGAGGCAGGGAACAAAACCATTTGAACCTTCACTGCAGCCTTCCCGCATCTGCAACTATTTTGAAGCTGAAGTCAGGAGCCAGAGCTCATCCCCACACTGCTACATGGGATGTATATGCCCTAGCTGTTCTCTTAACTGCTGGGACAAAAGCCACTTCTTCTAGTGCATTTTATTGTAGCATTTACTCTCAGTCTCAAAAGTGTGCTGTCAATAGATTAAACAGTAGCCTTGTCTATAACTTGAGTTTTCCCTCACACAAGTTAATTTTTAAAAGAATAACATAATTCCCAAGAAATTCAGTAATTTGTACTGAATCATACAAACAATCAGCACTGAAGCCTGTATTCACATGATACTTGTTACAGATTTAAAAAACATTAACTGAGAAGATTCATGATTTCCCCACAAAACAGTGATCCCCTATTGCATCATCAGAATAGATTAAATATATTACAGTGAAAAAGCAACAAAGTTTTATTTCTCAATTAAACTTTGAACCAATCAATTATATTGATTTTTTATTCATTAGCATTGTTTTTAATCCATATTTCAGTTTGTGAAAATAGATGAACTTAAAATATTTCTAGTTTAGATATATCTCTAGTTATGCAGCATTTCTGATGCTATGGAAAATGTTGCTTGTAAAGAAGTATTGATCTGATGTTTTATAATTTTTCAACCTAAAATCTTACTAACTCAACAATGTAAATACTTTGTTGTCATATTCTTTTGCTTTGCATCAATTCTAAAATCTACTACTACAAATAATGATTTCATTTTTCCTTTCTGATTCTTAAACATTTTCACTCACTTATTAGGCCAGAACACTGTAAATGATCTGCAGTAAAAGGTCAAATATACATAATCTAGGCAGGTATCCTTGTCTCAGTGCAATTCCTAAGGAATTTCCTCTTCAAACATGAGTTAAACCCGTATCTTACACACACAGAAAAAGATCCTTTCTCTTCCTGATTTTCTGACTGTTTTTTTCTATATACTTTTAAGTGTAGTAAACTCAAACTTGTGGATATGTATGGGGTACTAAATGATGTTTTTTGCATGTATACATTGTGCAATGTCCAATGATGGTAAATGTATTTTTTTTTGAGAATTTAACATTTCATTTAGTGAAAGCATTCCAAATCCTACCTTTTAGTTATTTTAATAAAGAAATACATAATATTTTAATATCATCTAAGATCACCTTACTGTGTCATAGTACCCCAGAGCTTCTTACTCCTATCTAACTACAACCTAGTATCCATCCATCAAACCTTTCCCATTCTTTGCTCCCCATTTTTATCACCAGTCTCTGATAACCAACATTGTATTTTTAATTTCTAGGAGATTGCATGGTTTCCCCATATGTGAGATTGTATGGTATTTGTCTATGTTTGACTTGTTTCAAGTAACATAATGACAGTTCCCTCAATGTTGTCACAAATGACAAAATTCCATCCTTCT
The DNA here is from genome assembly GCF_964237555.1 of Oryctolagus cuniculus. Classification (NCBI taxonomy): domain Eukaryota; kingdom Metazoa; phylum Chordata; class Mammalia; order Lagomorpha; family Leporidae; genus Oryctolagus; species Oryctolagus cuniculus. Next base: position 124,610,918 of record NC_091434.1, read on the forward strand.
TATGGGCTGAGTAATATTTTATTATGTATATGCACCCAATTTTCTTTTTTAATTTTATTTAAGTTACACAGGTTTCATGCATTTCACACATACATATTGGGAACATCGTGATACTTCCTCCCGCCCATGCTCCAAAACTTCCTCCTTCCCTCTCACATTCCTACTCTTAATTTTTACAAAGATCTATTTTCATTTTAATGAATGTATAGTTAACCCTTACATTAAGTAAAAGAGTTCAACAAATATTATGAAGAGAAAAAAAGAAAAAAAACACTGTTCCTCAATGGAAGAGAAAATAATCAAATCAAAAAAAGTCCATTTGACTCCAATATATTACATTTTAGTTATGATGTTACTTACCTCATATCAGGGAAAACATGTTATCTGTCTTTTTAGGACTGCCATATTTCACTAAGTATAATGGTTTACAGTTGTATTCATCTTGATAGAAAAGACAGGATTTTTTTTTTTTTTTACAGCTCAACAGTACTCCATAGTGTATAAATGCCATAATTTCCTTAAGCAGTCAATAATTGATGGACATCTGGGTTGATTCCATATCTTAGTTATTGTGAATTTTGCTGCAATGAACATGTGGACACAGATAACTCTTCCATATGCTGATTTCTTTTGGTTTGGGTAAATTCTTAGGAGTGGGATGGCTGGATCATAAGGTAGGTCTATATTCAGATTTCTGAGGTATCTGCATATTGTCTTTCACAATGGTTGCACTACTTTACATTCCCACTAACAGGGGACCAGGGTACTTTTTCCCCCATGTCCTTACTAGTATTTCTTTGTTGATTTCTGTATGAGAGCTATTCTAACTGGAATGAGCTGAAACCTCACCATAGTTTTGATTTGCATTACCCCGATGGCTAAAAATCCTGAGCATTTTCACAAGTGTTTATTGGCCATTTGAATTTCCTGTCTTAACATATGCCAGTTCACTTCCTTTGCCCATTTCTCTTTTTTTTTAAGATTTTTTTTTCAATTTAATTGAGAGGCAGAGTTAAAGAAAGTGAGAGGGAGAGACAGACAGAAAGGTCTTACGTCCACTGGTTCTCTCCCCAAATGGCTGCAACAGCCAGAACTAAGCCGATCCAAAACCAGGAGCCAGGAGCTTCTTCTGGGGTCTCCCACATGGGTGCATGGGCCCAAGCACTTGGGCCATCTTCATCTGCTTTCCTGGGCCACAGCAAAGAGCTGGATTGGAAGTGGAACAGCCAGGACTAGAACCAGTACAGATATGGGATGCCAGCACCACAGAGAGAGGATTAACCTTCTGCAACACAATGCCCAACCACTCCTTTGTCCCGTTCTTTTTTTTTTTTTTTTTTTTTTTTTTTTTTTTTTTTTTTAATTTTTTTTTTGACAGGCAGAGTGGACAGTGAGAGAGAGAGACAGAGAGAAAGGTCTTCCTTTGCCGTTGGTTCACCCTCCAATGGCCGCCGCGGCCGGCGCGCTGCGGCCGGCGCACCGCGCTGATCCGATGGCAGGAGCCAGGAGCCAGGTGCTTTTCCTGGTCTCCCATGGGGTGCAGGGCCCAAGCACCTGGGCCATCCTCCACTGCACTCCCTGGCCACAGCAGAGGGCTGGCCTGGAAGAGGGGCAACCGGGACAGAATCCGGTGCCCCGACCGGGACTAGAACCCGGTGTGCCGGCGCCGCTAGGCGGAGGATTAGCCTAGTGAGCCGCGGCGCCGGCCCTTTGTCCCGTTCTTAATTGGATTGCTTGTTTTATTGACTTTGAATTTCTTGAGCTCTTTGTAGATTCTGAATGTTAACCCTTTATCAGTTGCATAAGTCACAAATATTTTCTGCCATTCTGTTGGTAGCCTTTTTGCTGAGTGCTTCTTTTGCATGCAGCAGCTTCTCAGTTTGATGTAATCCCATTTGTCAGTTTTGGCTTTGATTGCCTGTGCTCCTTGAGTCTTTTCCAAGAAGTTTTGCCTGTGCTGATGTCTTTCAGAGTTTTCCCAGTGTTCTGTAGTAATTTCATGAAACTGAATTATAGATTTAGGTCTTTTCCATTCTAAGTGGATTTTTGTGTAAAGTATAAGGTAGGGGTCTTGCTTCATACTTCTGCACTTTGAGATTCAGTTTCCCCCAGAACCGCTTGTTAAAGAGACTATCCTTGGTCCAGGAATTGATTTCAGCTCCTTTGTGAAAGATAAGTTGGTTTTAGATGCGTGGAATGATTTCTGGAGTTTCCATTCTGTTCCATTGGTCTACAAGTCTGTTGATGTGCCAGTAGCAGGCTGGTTTGAATATAACTTCCCTATAGTATATCTTAAAAGCAGTTATTGTGATGCCTCTGCGCTGTTTAAGATTGCTTTAGCTATTCAGGGTCTCTTGTATTTCCATATGACTTGCAGCATTATTGTTTTCTAGATCTGAGTATAATGTCATTGGTATTTTGATTTGAATCACATTAAATCTGTAAACTGTTTTTTTGTACTATGGACATTTTTATTATGCCAATTCTTCAAATCCATGAGTTTTCTATTTTTTAATGTCTTTTTCTATTTCTTTCCTTAGTGTTTTGTAATTTTCATTTTAGATACCTTTTATACTCTTGGTTAAATTTATTCCGAGGTATTTAATTCTTTTGAACCTATTGTGAATGGAACTTACTCTAAAAGTTCTTTCCAGCTATGGCATTGTGTATGTGCACAAAGGCTATTGATTTTTCCTGGATATTGATATATCCAGCCACTTTAACAAACTCTTTTATGTGTTCCAGTAGTCTCTCAGTGGAGCCTTTGGATCTCTTGTATATAGAATCATGTCAACTGCAAACACGGATTGTTTGATTTCTTCCTTTCCAATTTGTTTCCCTTTGGCTTCTTTTTCTTGGCTAATGGCTCCAGCTAATACTTCCAGGATTATATTAAATAGCAATGGTGAGAGTGTGAATCCTTGTCTGGTTCTGGATCTTGTGTGGGATGCTTCCAGCTTTTCAAATTCAGTAGGATGCTGGCTGTGTGGTTGTCATAGTTTTGAGGACTATTCCTTCTACAAAATTGCTGAAGTTTTTCATAATGAAAGGATGTTGTGTTTTATCAAATGGGTTTTTTGTATCTATTGAGATAACCATATAATTTTGTTCTTCAGTTTGTTAATATGATGCATCACATTGATTGATTTGCAAATGTTGAAATATCTCTGCATATCTGGGGTAAATCCCTCTTGGTCCAAGTGAATGATCTTCTTGATGTGTTGTTGGATTTGATTAGCTGATATTTTGTTGAGATTTTTGCTTCTATATTCATCAGGAATATTGTTCTATACTTCTTTCTTTCTGTTGCATTTTTTTCTGGTTTAGGAATTAAGGCAATGCAGATTTCATAGAAGGAGTTTGAGAGGATTCCTTCCATTTCAATTGTTTTGAATAGCATGAGAAGAACTGGAATTAATTCTTCTTTAAATATCTGGTAGAATTCAGCAGTGAAACCATCCAGTCTTGGACTTTTCTTTATTGGGAGGGTCTTTATTACTCATTCAATTTTTGTTTCGGTTATTGGTCTACTTCAGTTTTCTATATCTTCCTGACTCAACTTTGGTAGGTTTTATATATCCAGGAATCTATCCAATTCTTCTACGTTTCCCAGGTTGTTGGCATTCAGCTCTTTGGAGTAATTCCTGATGATTCTTTTTATTTTTATGGTGTCTGTTGTTACATTTCCTTTTTCATATCTCTCTCTCTCTCTCTCCCCCTCTCTCTTTCTCCCTCCCTCCCTCCCTCCCTCCCTCCCTCCCTCCTTCTCTTTCACTTTGGTTAGTTGGACCAATAATCTATCAATTTTGTTATTTTTTTAAATCTCTTAATTTATCTGATCTTTTGTATCAGTTATTTTGTTTCAATTTTGTTTATTTCTTCCCTAATTTTAATTATTTATTTCCTCCTACTAATTTGGTTTTTTTTTGTTGTTGTTTTTCTAGGTCCTTGAGATGCATTGACAGCCCATTTATGTGGTGCCTTTCCAATTTCAACATGTAAGTATTTATTACAATAAACTTTCCTCTTAACACTGCTTTTGCTGTATCTCATGTTTTGATATGAAATATTGTCACCTTCATTCATTTCCAGAAATGTTTTGATTTCTCTTTTGATTTCTTCTATCTCCCACTGTTCATTCAGGAACACATTGTTCAGTCAGTCTCCGTGTGTATGATTTAGAGATTCTTGAGTTGTTGATTACCAGCTTCATTCCATTGTGGTCAGAGAAGATGCATGGTATAATTATGATTTTTTTAATTTGCTGTGACTTGCTTTATGGGCTAGCATATAGTCTATCCTAGAGAAAGTTCCAAGCCCTGATGAGAAGAATGTGTATTCTGCAACTATAGGATAAAAAGTTCTGTACATATCAGTTAGGTTAATTTGGTCCCTATTGTTGATCAACTCTAATGTTTCATTGATGATTTTCTGTCTAGTTGATCTGTCCATTGTTGAAAATAGGGTGTTTAAGTCCCTTGTAACTATTGTATTTGAGTCTGTGTCTCCTTTTTAAGTGTCCATTAAAATTTCTTTTAAATAGCCAGGCACCCTGTAATTTGGTGAATATACATCTATTATAGTCACATCTTCCTGTTGAATTGATCCCTTAATCATTGCATAGTGCCCTTTTCATCTCTTAACAGTTTTTGTGTTAGCCAATTTTTTCTGATATTAGGATGGCAATGCCTGCCCTTTTTTGCTTTCCATTAGCATGGAATATCTTTTTTCCATCCTTTTACTTTCAGTCTGCATCTATCTTTGTTGGTGAGATATGTTTCTTCTAGGCAGCAAATAGATTGGTCTTGTTTTTTAATCTATTCAGTCAGTCTGTATCTTAACTGCAGAGTTAAGGCCATTTACATTCAAGGTAACTATTGATAAGAAATGACTTGGCCATGCCATTTTTTTATTTTTATTTTTATTTTTATTTAATGAGCATAAATTTCCAAAGTACAGCTTATGGATTACAATAGCTTCCTCCCCCCCATAACTTCCCTCCCACCCACAACGCTCCCCTCTCCCACTCCCTCTCCCCTTCCCTTCACATCAAGATTAATTTTCAATTATCTTTATATACAGAAGATCAATTTAGCATATATTAAGTAGAGATTTCCACATTTTGCTCCCACACAGAAACACAAAGTGTAAAATACTATTTGAGTACTAGTTATAGCGTTAATTAAACACCTAAGAGTAATTGTGTATTAATTACAGAGTTCAACCAATAGTTTTAAGTAGAATATAAAATGGAACTTTTGTATTGTTGTGGCTTCCCACCCCCCAACCTCCCTCCCTCCTGTGGCCCTCCCCTCACCCAGTCCCTCTCCCATCCCGCCCTTCATCGAGTTTCATTTTCAATTACCTTCATATACTGAAGATCAACTTAGTATATACTAAGCAGGGATTTCAACAGGCTGCACTCACACAACTGAACCAGGTATAGGGTATTGTTCGACTAGTAGTGTTGTTTTTGAGTTTCATAGTTAAACACATTAAGGACAGAGATCCTACGTGGGGAGCATGAACCCAGTGACTGCCATTGTTGATTTAACAATTGGCACTCTTATTTATGATGTCAGCAATCACCCGAGATTCTTGCTATGAGCTGTCTAGGCTATGGAAGCCCCTTGAGTTCACCAACTCTGAACTTGTTTAGTCAAGACCGTATCACAGTGGAGGTTCCTTCCTCCCTTCAGAGAAAGGCGCCTCTCTCCTTGATGGCCTGATCCTTCTGCTGGAGTCTTGTTCACCAGGATCTTTCATTTAGATTGTTTTTTGCCACCGTGTCATGCCATGCCACTTTTTGATACATAGTCCTATTGTTTACTTAGGATTTCCTTTGTACTTTTACTGGGGGATTTTCTGACTTTGTATACTTTCATAATGATGGCTATCTTTCTATGTTTCTGTTTTTAGCATATCCTTTTGTAAGGCTGGATGAGTGGTAACAAAATCTTTCAATCTCTGTTTGTAGTGGAAGGTCTTTATTTTACCTTCGTTCATAAAATAGAGCTTTGCAGGGTACAATATTCTGGATTGACAGGTTTTTTTCTCTTTATGCTTGGACTGTATCTCATCATTCTCTCCTTGCCTACAGAGTCTCTGATGAGAAGTCAGCTGTGAGTCTAACTGGAGATTGTCTGAAGCTAATCTGACATTTCTCTCCCACACATTTCTTTATGTTTTACTGTGAAGAGTTTCAGTACAATGTGTCGAGGTAAAGACCTTTCCTGGTCATGTCTGCTAGGAGTTCTATGTGCTTCCTCTATTTGAGCCTCCCTTTCTTTCTCCAAATTGAGGAAGATTTCTGTAATTATTTCACAAAAAAGGCCTTCTAGTCCATCGTCTCTTTCTGTACCTTCAGGAACCCCTGAGGGCCTCCCCGCCCAGTTTTCTTTATGCATTTATTGTCCCACCTCTGATTGTTGCAGGCATTTGGGAAGGGAAGTAGCAGAGAAGAGCTATCTATCTGTGTCCTTCTCTGTGTCATTCAAATAAATGAAAACAAAGTAATATTGCTGGGTTACTTAATAAGCTGCTGCTTCAAGGAAAATAGCAAACAAGTAACCATACCATTATGAAACATTGTTCTACAGCTCAGTTTCTTATGTTTTGTCCCTAAGTGGCCCTAGAAAAGGAAGACAAAACTCATCAGTATTAGCAATGGAAATACTCAAAGTAATAGTAAGCCCAGGGCGTGAATTTTGGACATGCTTAGTTTTAAGTCCTTGAAAGACATTGAAATGGAGATGTCAGACTCCAGTAGGGCTCTGGGGTCTAGAACACATCAAGAGGCTTTGAAGTTATGAATAAGAAAGTACTGGTATACACATAATATGTGAAATTCTGTTGGGCTTAGAATCAAATGCTGCCATGCTCATTTTGCATAATAATTTACAGCATGACAGCCTGTGTGATTTGACTGCCTAGGCAGAATAATAGCTTTTAACAAAAGGTTAGTGAGCCATGTGTTTACCCACACTGGGGCTAAGCATGTAGTGATTATCAATAAATGCTTGTGGTGTTGATTTGCGTTGATACGAATAAGCCTTGTTACCTTGGCTCTCTCATCTTCTAAAGGCTTCAGTTTTATATCTATAGAACGATGGCCTGAGCTAAGACCTGTTTCCCATCCCTGACAAGTTTAAGGCTCTGATTTTATAGATTGTTGAATTGAACTATGTATCTCTTGTTGGTTGTTCATTAAATGCTTGCTGATGGATCTTCCAGCACCCAAGATGAAGTGAACTGTGTTGGTGTCATTCTCTATGAGCAAAGGAGGGCCTGACTTATGCCCTAAATATAGTTTTATTGTCCTAACATCTATGTGGTGAGGAAACATATTTGGTTCTGAGGCTGGTTTTCTTATTGAAAAATAGCATTAAATGATTCATTCTGTTGTATCCATAGGAGACAAATTCTTTGAGGTGGATGTTATGAATGTGTGACTTTTCACCTACTATATCTCAGAAAAGAGAATACAATGGAAATATATTTCTTTTGGTTCCAGATATTTGAAAGTTATACACTCAGAGGAGTTGTATAAGGAGAAAAAGGTGATTCTTCCTCATAGACAGAAGCAACATCAAGATGGGCACATGCTATCTATTTGAGTTTTGCAGAGATTTTAAGGGCTCTATTCTTTCTTCCTTGTTTTCCTAAAGTACGTCTAGTAAATATAAATTTTTGTCATAGAGTCTAGCCTCAAACAGCCTCGGTTCCCCCATGTGAAAATGGAAATAATGTTGGAGCCTGCTCTCTGGCACAGTAAACTAAGCCACTGCCTATATGCCAGCTGCTCCACTTCTGATTCAGGTCCCTGCTAATGTGTCTGAGAAGGTGGTGGAAGATGATCCAAATTATCAAGCCCCTGTCACCCAGATGGGAGTTCCTAGTTCAGGGCTTCAACCTGGACCAGCATAGGCTGGTCAGTTATATCCATTTGTGGAATAAATCAGTGAGTACAACATCTCTCTCTCCTCTCTCTCTCACTCTCTCTCTCCCCTTCAAATAAATACATCTTTAAAAAAAATGGAGTCAACGCCAAGAACTCTTGCAAAATGTGCTCCATATATAATATAAAATAATGCTGCACAAAATCAAATATACATATATGAGGGAACTACAAAAATATCATGAAAAATGGAATTAAAAGGTAAGGTACATTTTCCACAAATCTTTTGAAGTAATCCCATACATATGAATATATGCATAGCAATGTATATATTCATTCCAAATATGCTATTAGCAATAGCAAGCACTTAATAAAATACAATTATTTATATCTATATTGGGCAATTATGAAATTTAAAAAATAAGTCAAATCAGATTTTTTTTTTTTTTTTTTGACAGGCAGGCAGAGTTAGACAGGGAGAGAGAAAGACAGAGAGAAAGGTCTTCCTTTCATTGATTCACCCCCCAAATGGCTGCTATGGCCAGCCTGCTGCGCTGATCTGAAGCCAGGAGCCAGGTGCTTCCTCCTGGTCTCCCATGCGGGTGCAGGGCCCAAGCACTTGGGCCATCCTCCACTGCACTCCCTGGCCACAGCAGAGAGCTGGCCTGGAAGAGGGGCAACCGGGACAGAATCCAGCACCCCCACTGGGACTAGAACACCAGGTGCCAGCGCCACAGGCGGAGGATTAGCCTAGTGAGCCACAGCGCCAGCCATCAAATCAGATCTTTATTGGCAAGTATATATTAAATTATATATTTAATATCTTGATTAAGACATGTAAGTTAGATTTTATACACGATTATACATATATGTGTGTATAATGTCAAATACAGAAATGGAATGAGAGTAAGAGAGCATTTAACATTGAACAAACATTTCCTGAGCACTTGTTTTAGGGCAGACAGTTATTTCACTTTATTGTCTCAATTTTCTGGTGTGGTAATTTATGCTGTATGCATTTTAGAAATTAGTCCACTGAGTTTCAGACCCCAAGAAACTTTTGCAATGTCATCCAGAGTATGTTTTCTCTATTCTTAGGATTGCCAGACTAAATGAAGAACATACATAGAGCTTTGAATCAAATAGTTTTGGGTTTTTAAATATAGTTAACTACTCAAAAGTTGTTGAGGCACAGTGGGTTAAATAGCCTTTCAGGATGCTTAAGTTTGTCTGGGATTGGTCCTGCCTCTACTTCAGATTCAATTTTCTAGTAATGTACTTCCTGGGAGGCAATAGATTATGGCTCAAAGTCTTGGGTCTCTGCCACCATTTAGGAGTCCCTGGTTCCTGTCTTCATCCTCACCCAACCCTGAATATTGCATTTTGTGGAGCGAACCCGCAGGTGGAAGGCCTCCTTCTTTGTCTGTCTCCTGCTGCTCCTCTGCCTCTCAAAAGAATACAAATTAACTTTAAAAATCAGAAATATCTGGGGGCAGCACTGTGGCTCAGTAGGTTAACACCCTGGCCTGAAGCGCTGGCATCCCATATGGGCGCCGGTTCTAGTCTCAGCTGCTCCTCTTCCAATCCAGCTCTCTGCTATGGCCTGGGAAAGCAGTAAAAGGTGGTCCAAGTCCTTGGGCATTGCATCCATGTGGGAAACCCAGAAGAAGCACCTGGTTCCTGGGTTCGGATCGGCGCAGCTCTGACCATTGTGGCCATCTGGGGAATGAACCATCGGGTGAAAGACCTCTCTCTGTCTCTCTCTGCCTTTCCTCTCTCTGTGTATAACTCTGACTTTCAAATAAATAAATAAATCTTTAAAAAAATAAGAAATATTAATGGATTATACTTATTTTGGAAATGACATTTCATATGAAATTGAAATTTACCTGGAACTCTTGTACTTGAAACCTTCATTGTATTCTGCCCATAACGTTTAACTAGAATCTTCCTCTTTTTCCATTATTTGTATATAATCGAGATAAGTTTTTTTTAAAGATTTATTTATTTATTTGAAAGAGTTACACACACAGAGAGAGGCAGACAAAGCGAAAGAGAGAGAGAGAGAGGGAGAGAGGTCTGATTCACTCCCCAATTGGCTGCAACTGCAGGAGCTGCGCCAATCCAATGCCAGGAACCAGTGGCTTCTTCTTGGTCTCGCATGCAGGTGCAGGGGCCCAGGGACTTGGGCCATCTTCCACTGCTTTCCCAGGCCATAGCAGAGAGCTGGATTGGAAGTGGAGCAGCCGGGACTTGAACTGGCACCATATGGGATACTGGCAGTGAAGAAAGCACCTTTACCCCTTACGCCACAGCACCAACCCCTTGAGGCAAATTAAAAAAAGAAAAAGATTTATTGCAGACATCACAAAGTGTAAGCAGTGCACAGGACATGGAGACAAGACTATAAAGCTGCAAGTCTGCTTGGGAACTCACTGGCTGGACAGCCTTAGGAAATCACTCTTAGTTTTAATGCCTACCATGTTTACTATATAATGAGAATTGCTCTGGGTAATTGATCTAAACACACTACCTAGAAAATAAGTGACATAATAGTTTCTGGGTTTTATTATAGCTCGTGAATCTATGGGTCAATAATTTGGGCAGAGCTCAGGTGGGAGATTTTTCCACAATGACATCAACCGAGCAGAGCTGGTGGTTCTCGGCAGCTGGGCAGATCTGAAGCATCTGGGATAGGCTTTCCCTCAACCTGTTGCCTGGGCAGATGCAGATTCAGCTGGGCGTCTCCTCATCGCCTTGTGATCTCTCTGGCTTCTTGCTTGATTACTCCTGTTCCCAAAGAGTAACATAGAAAGAACCAGTTCTGTACAAATATGCTGAAAATGGCTGAACATCACTCTAGCAGCAGTATCTTGTGTCAAAATATTCACAAACCAGCTCAGATGAAATGGAAGAAAAATAAACAATGCAATCACAGAAGTGTCTAACACTTTTCAAGTTAGTGAACGGATGATTATGAGGGGCTGGGGCTGTGGTGTAGAAGGTAAAGCTGCCACCTACAAAGGCAGCATCCCATATGGGCACCGGTTTGAATTCTGGTAGCTCCCATTTTGATTCAGCTCCCTGCCAATGTGCTTGGGAAGCAGCAGTAGATGATCCAAGTGCTTGGATTCCTGCATTCATGTGGGAGACCTGAAGAAGCTCCTGGCTTCTCCTGGCCAGCTCTAGTGTCAAGCCTGCGTGCCCTGCATGACCTCACCCATCTCTGGGCTGCTCTGGGCTGGGCTGGGCTGGGCACTTTGGCCCCCTGATGCTGTGGCACCTGCGACTGCCCACACTCACAGCACCGCACTGCCTCAGCCCACCAGACCTCCTCCAAAATTCTGTTCATTCAAGGTCAAGTTGGCACATCCTCTTGTATTTTTCCATTGAACAAGCGTGGAGAGGCGCCCCCCGGCCAGCACTGTCCTGGCTCTCGGGCACTCAGAGGTGGACGGGAGCCCCCGTTAGCACAGGAGAAGCAGACGGGACACAATGGTGGGATTACATTATCCACAGCAGCTGCGCTAAGTGCCCACATGGTGACACACAGGGAGGTCGAACCTGGGACCCTCCCCAGTCGGGACGAGGGAAGTGTCCCCCAGGAAATGGCACCAGAACTGCGTGCTGCGCCCCCGGCCTCTCACAAAGCCCCTGGCTTTGTATCATCCCAGCTCCTGTCATCATGGCCATCTGGGGAGTGAACCAACAGATGAGAGCTCTCTATCTCTCTGTCTCTCCCTCTCTCTCTGTAACTCTTACTTTTAAATAAAAAACTAAACCTTTAGATAACAGAAAAGAATATTATATGAGGGGCTGGTGTTGTGGTGCATAGGGTTAACTCCTCCTGCTGCCTTACCATATGGATCCAGATTGAAGTCCTAATTGCTCCACTTTCAACCCAGCTCCCTGTTAATGCTTTTGACCAACCAGTGAGAGATGGCACAATTACTTGCGCCCCTGCTACCCATGTGGAAGACCTGGAAGGAGATTTTGTTTCCTGGCTTTGGCTCGGCCCAGACCTGATTGGCCATTGCAGACATTTAAGGCATGAATGAGCAAAATGGGAAATTCCTACTCTCTCGCTCCATTTGTGCACCTTTCAGTAAATCTGCCATTCAAATAAATAAATAAATCTTTAAAAGAGAATATTGTATGAAAAACTACTCAAAAACTATTCATAAATGCTGATTAATATTGTTGTTTTGTATTTTTATGTTCAATATGCTTACCTACCACTTCATTACCTTTCTGAATCAGTGATTGACACACAGAGGTTGCTCAATATATGTATATATATATATAAACTAATGCAATGAAAATAAAATGTGAAATACTGTCATGTCTGTAAAGTAGCTTCCCATCTTGTAAGAGGAAATGCATTAGTTAGGTAAGACAATGTGATGAAGACCATAAAAGAGGTATTCTCTCGGTGTCAATATAAGGAGTGATTGCATCCAATGATGAGGGATAATCAAGAATTACTGGAATGCTCTGGCTTGAGGATCCCTCATTTAGAAAAAGGGATCTTCCCTTACACTATTTATATAACTGGTTGCCTCTGAATGATATTAAGAAGTTGCTTACTTCTCAAAAGACACTTTTAGTGTCTTATTATATTTGAACTGGGTCGGCCCCATGCAGAGAAAACGGTGCCACTGAATGAGGCAGGAGCATAGAGAATGTGAGGGGAACCGGAGCATTGCCTGTTTGCAAAGAGGGCTGTGTACAACACACTCAATGCACTGTGTGAGGGAGGCAGAGCAGGGATGCACTGGGAATTGAGACCTGGGAACTTTAAGGATGGCTTTATGTGCCACAGAGGTGCGTAGCTGTTATTATCTTTCCTTAAAGAAGTCATAGACTGTCTCATTTATGAAACAAATACTGCAGTTAAATGGTTATTGGCATGCTTGAGAAAAGTAACTCTGGTTACAGTGGGAGGACTATAATGGCAAAATCAGCGGCTTAATGGCAAGCTGTACATTAAAAGAACTTACACTGAAAAAAGTAACATAACAGGAAGCACATATGGAAATAATAACATGGGGAATATAAGGAAAAGTCCTATTGGGAAACACCATGGCTGTTGTACAAATACAAGTAAACCACGGATATCCAGTGATTACACACCATGTTACTATGAAGTTGGGAGTGGATCATGAGGTGAAGTTGCTGAGTCGAGTCCTTGACAGGAAGATTGGCATTAGAGAGAAATCTGGAAATTATATTTCTAGAAGTGACTGTACAAATGGCAGCAGATAGCAAAATGTCCAAGAGATGCAGTGTGTGCACAGAGAAAAAAATAGAGAAAAGGGTGTTATCAGAAACAAACTTCAGAATCCTCCCTAGGTGAAAAAATTGACTTTGTTCCTTTATTCAATGCCAGACACACTGAGAGGTGCTGAAGACACAGGTGAATCACATTGCCAAAGTCCTTTCCTTCATGGAACAGATAGTACCATAGGAAGAAATAAAGATTTAGTAAAACACAGAAGTGTACACATGAGCACATAAGATAATTTTTTGTGGCAATATTTGTTGAGTTTAAGATGATGTGTTAGGAAATGTTGGCAATAAGGTGGAGGTGGTAATAAGTGGTTTAGATACAAGTGTCAGGATTCTTCCCCTAAGAGAGGGGCATTTGATGTGAGAATGCCAATAATGAACAAAATCAAAAAATAAAAAAAGAACCAGAAAAGTATCCAGGGAGGGCTTACTTCATGCTGAGAGGTCATAAAGTACAAAGCTTCTAAGAGAGAGAATAACTACATATTTCACCAACAAAAAGATCTTACTGACTGGGACAGAAAAAGTCAACATCAGGATAGAAAGAAAAGATTCATTTTGGGAGCTGAGAGATGTGGGAGTGGAAGTCTTTGACTCCAGGAGGTCTGAAGCACAATTCTTATGTTAAAAAAAATATACCTTAACTTTCTGGGGGCACCAACCTATGAATATTGTTCAAAGTCTACAAATGCCATGCTTATGGTTAATAACTGCAATACAAACATGTAATACACAGGGGTCGAAATTGCTTTTAGTTGCTGTATTTACTTCGAAGCTCTTTTCTGTTTATTCCATGCCCTGCCCTGTCCATGTTTATATGTGAACACAGGTACAGAAAGTAAAGATAAAATGACTTTAGACCCTAAAATGAACCCTCTCCCACAAGGGACATCAGCTGCTTGTGCCATCTACTCACCAGAATGGATTAAGCTGGAGGTAATAGAGCTATTGTGTACCTAAAATGACTCAACGGAAGTAAATTCTCTGCCTCAAGCCTGGGCTGCGGTTTTCTTTATAGCTGTATCCAATTCTCTTCCACACACAACGTGACAGACAAGCACTTGGTGATATGATCAGACAAGCAGCATCTTGTTCCAGCCTTTATATTAAGACTGACTCACTCCAGAGAGATGCTCCAAAAAAGAAAAGACTAAATGTAGTCCTTTTCAAATGCAAGTCTTTTAGAACCAATCAAAGTTGACTGAGTCAACGGTCTTTGATGAAAATTAACTATCAGTAAAATTCATTTTAATGTAACATTTTAAATTTGTCTAGGGTTTCCTCTCAGCCACTGCAAATTATGTTCTCTATTTCTGTAACTCTTCTTTTTTTATAAGAGTCCAAAGTCTGTTTTTTTTTTTCTCTTGGAAACCCAGAATTTCATCCACTGACTGGTGTGGAGCACACACTTAACAATTTTCAGACCTCAATATGCAAAACCAGAGGTCAAAATAATATTGAAAGAAAACACCAAAGCACCAGTGAAATTTCTCATTAAAGACTCATCAACTTTCCATTCTAAAATGGAACCAATTAGAAACCTAAATTTTGTTTTAACCTCCTTATATATCTCAAAAACACATTAAAATTTTCCTAATTGGCTTCTTGTTTTCAGATGTGTAGCTTTTTTCCAATTTTTTTTTTTCTCAAGTAAATGGTGGTTTTAAAATCAGGTTTCTACAAATCTTTTTAAGTCAAGGAACAAATAGTAATTATTTTAAATGTGTTGGCCACGTGGTCTGTGTCCCAGCTGCCCTCATTCTACAATTATAGCAAAATACTAGTATATACAACACATAAATGAAGAGATATACTCTCTTCCAACAACACTTAATTTTCTTTAATGTTCTGGGCCAGATTTGGATCATCAGCAGTCATTCGTTGCTGATTGGTTAAAGGGATATTCCTAATCCCTGTATCTTGGATTACCAGTTAAAAATTCCAAAGGTTTAATTGGTCAATCACAAAAAGTAATGGCTTAAAATACTTCGGCATGTATTGCCAAATTGCTGTCAAGGTCTGTAATTATCAAAAGAAAGGTGTATATGTTGTCATCATTTCAAAATCTCTTCAGTCTATCAATGTATTTATGACGTTATAAATAATAATACAACATTCATATTATTCACACATAACATTCACACACATAGCATTCTTTTTTATATTTATTTATTTATTTGAAAGTCAGAGTTACACAGAGAGAGAAGGAGAGGCAGAGAGAGAGAGAGAGAGAGAGAGAGAGGTCTTCCCTCTGCTGGTTCACTCCCCAGTTGGCTGCAACGGCCAGAGCTGCACTGATCCAAAGCCAGGAGCCAGGAGCTTCTTCTGGGTCTCCTGCACGGGTGCAGGGGTCCAAGAGCTTGGGTTATCTTCCACTGCTTTCCCTGGCCATAGCAGATTGGAAGTGGAGCAGCCAGGACTCAAACCAGCACCCATGTGGGATTCTGGAACTGGAGGCAGTGGCTTAACATGTTATGCCAAAGCGCTGGCCCAAAGCATTCTTCAAATTTATTTCTGTAAGATACATACTTTATCACATCAGTTTTCTCAACAGTCACTTATTTTGAAGATAATATTCTACTTCATGTATCTTTGTGTGAGTTATTTCTGCTAATTATTACAAAGAAGAGATTTCTACAAGGTTACGTGGCTCATATTATTGGGTTGAAAACTTCAGTACCTTAAATTTTTAAAGTACATTATAATGGATTTTGGCACTACAATAGGACAATAATTGCACAATGACATTCTATCTAAGCCTGCTGGCTGGATGACATCCATAGTGAACTGCAAAAGAAAGCTCTAAAGCACCTGGGAACAGGGGATGGAATTTAGAATCCCAGGAGCTTATGAGTGATGAAATGGCAGGCTACTGAATGGTCGAGCACACAACTTACTGTGCCTGCTCTTCTTATTCTAGGAAGTAGTTGCCCAACTATGGGACAAAGTCACCAAGAGAAGAAAATGATTTCCTCTGTGACAGGGGAGGATGAAAGACTCCACCCAAGAAAGAAACACACAGTGCTTCTGCACTGCAGAAGAAAACACCCATCAAAGTGAAAAGGCAAATGACTGAATGGGAAAAAATATTTGCAAACTATGAAACTGATAAAGGATTAATATCCACAATCTATAAAGAGCTCAAGAAACTCAACCATACCAAGACAAAGAATCCAACTAAGAAATGGGCAAAGGTCTTGACCACACATTTTTCAAAACTGGAAATTCAAATGGCCATAGACACATGAAAAAATGCTCAAGGATCACTAGCCCTCAGGGAAATGGAATTCAAATCCACAATGAGGTTTTATCTCAACCCAGTTATAATGACTCTCATACAGAAATCAACAAACAAATGCTGGTGAGGATGTGGGGAAAAAGGTACCCTAATCCACTGTTGTTAGGAAGATAAACTAGTATAGCCATTGTGGAAGATAGTATGAAGATATCTCAGGAAACTGAAAATATTTACACCATATCATCCAGTAATCCTACTCCTTGGAATTCACCCAAGGAAATGCAATCAGAATATGAAAGTTACCTGTACCCCATGTTCATTGCAGCTCATTTCAAAATAGCTAAGATATGGAGGCAACCCACATGTCCATCAGTCCATCAACCGATGATTGTATAAAGAAATTTGAGAGAGAGAGAGAGAGAGAGAGAGAGAGGAATACTACTCAGCCATTAAAAAGAATGAAATCTTGTCTTTTGCAACAAAATGGATATAACTAGTAACCATTAAATTTAGTGAAATAAGCCAGTCCTAAAAAGAAAATACCATATGTTTTCTCTGATCTGTGGTAATTAACAAGTACGAAAAATGTAATACAGAGGAGTAAAATTGACAATTTAAGATTCATTGAATTTTACAGTCCTTGTCCCTATTGTGAGGAACAGTGCTTTTTTCTTCATACTATTTGTTGAACTCTTTACTCAGTATATAGTTAATCTTTGAATATAAAGTAAACTGAAAGTCGATCATCGTAAAAGTTAAGAGGGGGAAAGAGAGAAAGGAGGAGGAATATGAAATATGTGAAATTTGTTTATCTAAGTACATTTTCAAAAACCACAAAACCATCAGAAAATAAAGCAACAGAGAGTGATGCAGGATGGTTCTGTGGCAACACTGCAGATACCATCAGTGTCCTATAGTCAGGAATTGTCCTTTTTCATAGACGAGTTCTCACTGCTTCAGGTTATCGGAATGTTACTAAAGAACCTAGCCAGAGAAGCTCTATATGTGCTTGATAGACATAGTGAGATAAATAAATAATAGAATAAGGATTACAGACAGTGGTGTTGCTTTTGAGTATAACTTAAAGTGACAGAGAACCAACCAGAGTAGCTACTGCTAGACTATCCCCCCTGCTGTTATTCACCATAAACTCTATATAAAATCATTAAACATTTGAAATATACTTGAAGGCACTGCGGAGTGAACCAAATTAAGGAGTAATCTGACAATAGTTATTGTTTGGAAGAAATTGTTTGAATGCGCCTGGAATGATTTATGTTTGCTAGCTTTTCAGCTGATGGTGCATCAATACCTGCACAGCAACATGTAAGGGGAGAATGGAGCACAGACAGGAAGTCAGAATCACTGACCCAATAAGCTAGAAGTTGGAGCTCAGGGATTCTAAAGGTTGATCAATAAAGCTACAAGATCTGTGTGCAAATGCAGCCATGATACATTAATATCACATAAATAGGCTTTCAGAAAAAAGTGCTTCAAGAAAATATATTACATATTGATATAAGTATTGATTTAGGAAGAATAGGTATGTAGAGCAACATAGACAGAAATGAAAGAGGAACAGACATTTAGACAATAATATTGGGAGTAAGAAAACATAACCCAGAGTGTCTAAATCATATAATTTATGTTTTATATCTATATATAATATGTGAATATCATATACATATTTATTCATTCATTACATAAGAGTAGTTATATTTTCTATTTTTTAAATTTATTTTACAGGCAGACAGAAAAGTCTTCTTTCCGTCTTTCCATTGGTTCACTCCTCAAATGGCCACTATGGCTGGAACTGTGCCGATCTGAAGCCAGGAGCCAGGTGCTTCCTCCTGGTCTCCCATGTGAGTGCAGGGGTCCAAGCACTTGGGCCATCCTCCACTGCCCTCCCAGGCCACAGCAGAGAGCTGGACTGGAAGTGGAGCAACCGGGACTAGAAACAGCGCCCATATAGGAAGCTGGTGCCGCATGCGGAGAGTTAACCAAGTGAGCCATGGCGCTGGCCCCCTCTAAGTTTCCTTCAACATGCTCTCCCCAATCCTCCTGGCCAAGCTGGCCACACATGCTTATTTGGGTCCCTTTAACTTCAACAGTGAAGCTGAAAAGTATAACTAATAGCCCACAGCCAAATTATCACTCTGCTTTCCCACGTGCTATTATCACGTTTGTGTTTCTTCTCTGAAAGTTCCACCCCTCTAGTTCTTGTCTGTTGCTTCACACTTACTAAAGAATAACCCACACAGACTGATTTCCTCTATGATCTTACTGAGTGCTAAGAATATGATCTTCTGGGCTACCAGAAAGCTGAATTCTGGAGGAAATTTAAAATTCAATGATAGATTGAGATAAGAATCCTTTCCCTTCAAGACGATTCACATACTCAGGATAAGAACAATGAAATGATAATAACAATGAAGGAGCAACAGGAGGCCAAAGATGTTCCAGGATTAAGTAGGAGATGAATGATATAGAACTAGCACTTACTGTAAGAATCTATAAATTGAGCTGCTGATGCAGCACATCCCAGCTGGTGATGTCGTAGCCAGTTGCTACCTCTGACATTGGCATCCCAGGAGTATCAATTCTGATGTGCCTAGGAAAGCAGCACAAGGAGGCCTGAGTGCTGGTGCCCCTGCCATCCATGTGAGTTCTGGGTGCAGTCCCAAGAACCTGCCTTCACCTGGCCCAGTTCTGGCCACCGTGACCATTTGGAGTTAGAACTAGCAGACAGAAAATTTCTCTCTCTCTCTCTCTCTCTCTCTCTCTCTCTCTTTGTCTCTGTGTGTGTGTGTGCACGCATGTGTGTGTGTGTGTCTCCATTTCTCTCTCTGTAACTCTCCCTTTCTAATAAATATTTTGAAAAATGAATCCATAAATCAAGGAGAACCGGCATGGAACAGACATGCCAAATGGATACAACTTGTTGAGAGCTCCTAGATGGTTTGTAGAATGGAGAAGGGAGGAGGGGGAATGGTTCCAAGAGCAAAAACTGAAAGAGCACAGATAGAGCAGCTGGAAAAGCAAATTTCCCTGCTGCAGCAATAAACAAGATTGCCTTTGGGAGAAGAATGTTTGGGAAATCATAGAAGAAAAAGAGTTTGATGCAACATCTCAAAATGCTCTTGGTTTGAAATAAAGAGTAAATGTTAATGGAAGCTATAATAATAGTATCTCACTATTACTCCATCAATTGTGACAAAGGTACAACACCAAGTCAAATGTTAGTAAGTAACAGAGTAACTGGGAGAATAGAACAGAGTAAAGAGGACACTTAAAACCCTCTATACTATCCGCTTAGTTATTGGTTAGTCTAGACTGCTCTAGAAAATAAGTTTTCTTCTTCTTTTTTTTTTAGTTTTCTTCTTTTTTTAAGATTTTTTTTTATTTGAAAGACAGAGTTACAGAAAGAGGTAGAAACAGAGAGAGGTCTTCCATCAGTTGGTTCACTCCCCAGATGGCTTCAATGGCCAGAGCTGTGGCAATCGGAAGCCAGGAGCCAGGAGCTTCTTAAGGGTATCCCATTCGGATACAAGGTCCCAAGGACTTGGGCCATCCTCTACTGCTTTCCCAGGCCTTAGCAGAGAGCTGGACTGGAAGTGGAGCTGTCCTTAATTCTTTTCTTTTGAGTCAGCATAAATTAAGGGCCATTGTGGAACAGGTTCCCATATGGGATGACAGCACTTCAGACGGTAGCTTTACCTGCTATGCCACAGCGATGGCCCCTAATTTTTTCTGACCCCAAAGAAAAGAATTAATGTTTCTATGCCAGTTGATACTTAGAATAAAATATGTATTTGTATGTGTTATAGCTAAATAACATTTTCTAGCTTTTTGTAATACATTCAAATGACAATCTCATCTTCTCTCCTAATATTTATATACATTTTACTTGATTACATAAACTAGGACCTCCAATAAATTGCTTATTATTAAAAACAGTTTAACAAGATATAAGATTTTAAGAATTAATGTTGAGGGGCTGGTGCTGTGGCATAGCCAGTAAAGCTGCCGCTTGCAGTGCCAGCATCCCGTATGGGCACCAGTTCAACTCCCAACTGCTCCACTTCCAATCCAGCTCTGTGCTATGGCTTGGGAAAGCAGTGGAAGATGGCCCAGGTACTTGGGCCCCTACACCCATGTGGGAGACCTGGAAGAAGCTCCTGGCTGGCTCCTGGTTTCGGATAGGCCCAACTCTGGCAATTGTGGCCTTCTGGAGAGTGAACCGCTAGATGGAAGACCTCTCTCTCTCTTTCTCTGTCTCTTTCTCTGTCTCTCTGCCTCTGCCTCTCTGTAACTATTTCAAATAAATAAATCAATCTAAAAAAGAACTAATCTTCATAAGTGAGCTTATAGTGTATGAGATGAGGAGATCTTATTATGATAATGTGTAAAGATCTGTGTTCATAGACACATGTAGTGTTCTCATCTGATTTGGAACTATAATTGGAAAAGTTAAATTACATAGAAATTAACTAGTTCTTGAATTTCTGGTAGTCAGCATTTGTAAAACTATCAAAATATGAGACTTTTTATGGATAAAATTACAACTTTGTAAAATTTATTCTTATTGGAATGATCCTGTTTTTTCTTATACATACTTTGTAGATTTATTAATTCTATAAATTATCCACTTATATAGATTTTCAAATCTTGCTAAGAATGTTTGTGCCATACTTTTTATACTCCATTCCTATAGTTATTAAAGTTCATAATTATTTCATCGAATTCTGCCTTCCATTTATTCTTTTCATATTTCCCAAAATGAATCTTTACACTGATCTCCTAAAATACAAAGATTTATTTTGTTTCAAGATTTATTTATTTATTTGATAGGTGGAATTACAGACAGAGGGAAAAACAGAGAGAAAGGTCTTCCATCCCCTGGTTCACTCCCCACATGGCTGCAATGGCTGGAGCTGAGCTGATCCAAAGCCAGGAGCCAGGAGCTTTTTCTGTGGGTGCAGGGGCCCATACACTTGGGGCATCTTCCACTGCCTTCCCAGGCCATAAGCAGAGAGAAGGATCAGAAGAAGAGCAGCTGGGACACAGCCAGGGACTATATGGGAATCCAGCACCCCAGGTGAAATCTTAGCAGCCTACCCCACAGAGAAAGCCCCTTAGTGAGTCTTAAGAAACTCATTACTTAGGACATTCATTTTCAAGGAAGATACATAAAAAAACTGGAAGTCATCTCTCCCATTCTTATAACAATGAAGCTCAAAACCTAAAAGCAGATGGTGCTTTTCAATCCTGAAGGAGACTGTGGTCACAGGGAAACTGTCACTTCACCCTGTGGACAAACAATGAACCCAGCAATTCACAGAGAAGAACCACACACCTGGGGCAGAAGACACTGAGCTATTAAGCAGTAGGGATGATGACTTAGTCATTGGGATGAATTGCTTGAGGTTGACTGTGGGCTAATTTGAGAGAAAGAAACTGCTGGAGTTGAAGCCTTAGAGAGTTGTCCCACATTCAGGGATTACACTTCTGGGAAACCCACCAGCCTCTCTTAGTAATGACGCAAATAGATTTCCTCGTGGCTCTGGCTGGGGGGAGGAGAAGAGTAATCACTGGGGAATCCACAGGAAGTGTTCCCCATAGCAAGCACCTATTCATCTTGGGTCTGGGAGACAGACTGGAGGAGAGCCCTATCACAGACAGGAAGTGGATGACTTTCCAGGACTCCAGCCCCACATTACCATATGAGCACTTGTGAGGGTCACAACCAAAGACACAGGTCCTCTAGCAGACTGACTCCTCAGGTCATTGGACATTTCCCATACTCACCCTGGATCAGCACATACACAGAGCTCCAGTAAAGTTAACTGTGGATTACAGATGAGGTTATGACAGGAACAGAATCTGGTCAAAGAATAGACATTAGAAAAGTTGAAAGGAGGAGCAGTGCTGTGGCACAATGGGTAAACCTACCACCTGCAGTGCTGGCATCCATATGGGCACCTCTTCAAGTCCCAGCTGCTCCTCTTCTGATCCAGCTCCCTGATAATGTGCCTGGGAAAGCAGTGGAAGATTACCCAAGTGCCTGGGACCCTGAACCCACATGGAAGACATGGAAGTAGCTCCAGACTTCCACTGGGCCCAGTCCTGGCTATTGAGCCCATATAAGGAATGAACCAGCAGATGTGAGATCTCTGCCCATCTCTCTAACCCTGCCTTTCAAATAAATAAAATAAATCTTTAAAAAAAGAAAGAAAAGCTGAAAGGAACCAAGGAGACAGAGCAAGGATGTTAGTGGAATATGGAGCTTCCACCTACCAGTGCAGATATATTTTCTCTTGTCAGTTAATGTAAATCCTCATACTCACACTATTTCCCTCATTTGTTGTTATACCATAGATGGTCAATTTGTAAGCAAAAAATGACAAAGTATGCAAAGCAGAGGAAAAGCAGAATCAGGAGAGAAAATTCAAACCAGATTCAGATATGACACAGATGTTGGAATTACTAGACAGAAAATATAAAACTATAATTCATATTTAGTAGCACTCATGTAAAAAGTAGAGAAAATATCATTTTAGATGATTAATGTGAGTAGAAAGATGTAATTTTCTATCCATGAAACTATCAAAAGGAAATTCTACAAATTAAAATACTGTAAGAGAAATGAAGAAGTTATTGAAGTACTCATGATTAGAATATACACATCTCAGAAATGAATAAGTGAGCTTGAATATAAGAAAATAGAAAATTCTCAAACTTAAAATCAAAGAAAAAAAAATGAACAAACTACATGAAATGAGAAATTCAAGAACAAAAAACATTTTCAAAAGGTATAATCTGTGTTTTATTGGAATAGCAGAAACAATCAAGAGCAGAAATATTTTAGGTAATAGTGCCAGGGACATTGAGAAATTCACAGCAGACAGTTAACACAACATCCAGGTAAAACTTTGACAATGCATAGCAGGATGAATTTTTTAAAATGGGAGGGGATATCATATTCAAAGTATATTTCTCTATTTACAAAAGCAAACAAACTAGAGTTAGGTGGTTGCATGGTTCCACCATAAAGGAATGTTAAATGTTCAAAAAGATAAATATGTTTAACCCTAATGGCACATTTCCCAATGTATTTTTTGGAGCTTGCTCTCAAATACACACTTATTCATATTTATCTGCTCAAAAGGCAGAATGAGAGACAGAAAGAAAGAGAGAGGGAGAGAGATCCTTCTTCTGCTGGTAGACTTCCCAGATGCCTTCAACAGCTAGAGCTGGGTCAGGCTGAAGCCACAAGCCAGGAACTCTGCCCAGGTCTCCCATGTGAGCGGCAGGGGCCCAAGCACTTAAGCCATCACCTGCTGCCTCCCATGATGCATCATCAGGAAGCTGGATTGGAAGCAGAGTAGCTGGGACCAACACTCTGATACAGGAGCACCCTAAGCAGTGGCTATGCCTGTTGTAACATCACACCCACTCCCAGCTCTCTTTCTTTTTTTTTTCCTAGAAACCTTTTATTTAAGAAATGCAAACTTCACACATTTCATAAATATAAATTTAAGAACATAGTAATCCTTCCCACTGTACCTTCCTGCCCACCAACACTATGACCCTTTTTCCTCCTCTCACTCTATTCCCATTCTTATTTTTTACTAGATTTATTTATAACACATACGATTAACTCCATACTAAGGTAGGAGTTCAACAAATAGCATTAAAAAATACTGTTCCTCAATAGTTGAAACAAGGACTGTTTAAGTCATTGCATTTCAAAATGTCAGTTTCACTTCTATAGATTACATTTTAAGTGGTCTATTAGTTATTACAGATCAGAGAGAACATATGGTATTTGTCCTTTTGAGACTGGCTTATTTCACTAAGTTTGATGTATTCAAGTTTAATCCATTTTATTGAAAATGATTGGATTTCATTTTTTAACCATTGTGTAGAATTCCATGGTGTATATATCCCATAATTTATTTATCCAGTCTTCTGTTGACTGGCATTTGGGTTGATTCATATCTTAGCAATTGTGAATTGAGCTACAATGAACATGAGTGCACAGATAACTCTTTCATATGCCGATTTAATTTCCCTTGGGTAAATTCTCAGAATTGGAGATGGCTGAGTCATATGGCAGGTCTATATTTAGGTTTCTGAGGTTTCCCAAAACTGTCTTCCACAGTGGCCTTACACCCAACAGTGGATTATAGTACCTTTTTCCCCACAAACTCACCAGCATTTTCTGTTTGTTGATTTCCATATGAAAGCCATTCTAACTGGGGTGAGGTGAAACTTCATTGTGGTTTTGATTTGCATTTCCCTGTTGGCTAGTGATCTTGAGCATTTTTTCATGTGTCCATTGGCCATTTGAAGTTCTTCTTTTGAAAAATGCAAGTTGTAGTCATTTGCCCTTTTTTAACTAGGTTTTTTTTTGTTTTTGTTGTCTTGTTGAGTTTCTTGATCTCTTTATGTAAGTAGGTTATTAATCCTTCATCAGTTCCATAGCTTGCAAATAACTTGTCCCATTCTGTTGGCTGCCTCTTCACTTTGCTGAGTGCTACTCTTGCAGAGCAGAAGCTTCTCAATTTGATGTCATCCCATTTGTCAATTTTGGCCTTGATTTCCTGTGCCTATGAGTTTTTTTGTTTTTTTTTTTCCCAAGGACACTTTGCCTATAGCAATATCTTGCAGGGTTTCCACAATGTTCTCTAATAATTTGATGATATTGGTTCATAATTTAGGTCTTTAATCCATTTTGAGTGGATTTTTGTGTAAAGTGTAATGTAGGGACCTTGTTTTACATTTCTGCATGCACAGATCCAGTTTTCCCAGGACCATTTGTTGAATAGACTGTCCAAGCTCCAGGAATTGATTATAGCTCCTTTGTCAAAGATAAGTTGGTTGTAGATGCACAGGTTGACTTCTGGCATTTTTATTCTGTTCCATTGATCTAGCCATCTGTTTTTGGTACCAGTACCAGGCTGTTTTTATTATAATTACCTTGCAGTATGTTTTGAAACCTGATATTGTGATGTCTCCAGTTTTGCTTCTGTTGTATAAGATTGCTTTAACTATTCAGGTTCTCCTGTGTTTCCATATGACTTAGCATCATTTTTTATATATCTGAGAAGAATGTCCTTGGTATTTTGATTGATAACACATTGAATATGTAAATTACTTTCAGGAGCATGGACCTTTTGATGATATTGATTCTTCCAATCCACGAATATGGAAGATTTTGTGTGTGTGTGTGTGTGTTTTATTTCTTTTTCTAATGTTTTGTAATTATCACTGTAGATATCTAAGTATTTATTTTTTGTAGCTATTATGAATGAGGTTGATCTTAGAATTTCTTTCTCTGCCATGGCATTGTCTGTATTAAAAGGCTACTGATTTTATATCCTGCTATTTACCATACTCTTCTTTGAGCTTGAATTCTCTCTCAATGGAGACTTGGATCCCCTATCTATAGAATTATGTCATCTGAAAAAAGGCATACTTTGACTTCCTCCTTCCAATTTGTATCCCTTTGATTTCTTTTTCTTGTCTAATGGTCTGGCTTAATCTTCCAGGACTAAATTGAATACCAATAGGGAGTGAGCCATCAGATGGAAGACCCTTCTCTCTCTCCCTCTCTCTCTCTCTCAGTCTCTCCTCTCTGTGTAATTTTGACTTTCAAATAAGTAAATAAATATTTTAAAAATTTTAAAAAAAGAAAAAGAAAATATAAGAGGAAACATCATTCACAAAATCACTATAAAAAGATATGTTGTAGTGTCATCTTCATCTGTTTCCAGAATTTTTTTATTTCTCTTTTGATTTTTGCAATGACCCACTGTTCTCTCAGGAACATGCTGTTCAGTCACTATGTATTTACATATGTTCTAGAGATTCTTGAGTTGTTGATTTCCAACTTTGTTCCATGTGGTCAAAGAAGATGCATGGTATGATTTAAATTCTTTAAAATTTTCTGAGACTTGCTTTATGGTCTAGCATGTGGTCTATCCTAGAGAAAGTTCCATTCACTGTTGAGCAGAATCTGTTTTCTGTGTCTGTAGGATAAGAAGTTCTGTAGATATCTATTAGGTCCTTTTAGTCTAAAGTGATGAATACCTCTGTTTTTTCCTTGCTGATTTCTTGTCTAGTTGATCTGTACATTGTTGAAAATAGAGTATGGAAGTCTCCAATCACTATTGTATTATAATCTATGTCTCCCTTTAGATCCATTAATGTTTCTTTTAAAAAGCCAGATGACCTGTAATTAGGTGCATATACATTTATAGTAGCCATATCTTCCTGTTGAATTGATTCTTTAATCATTACATAGTTCTCTTGTTTGTCTATTTTAACAGTTTTTGTGTTAAAATCTATTTTGCCTGATATTAGAGTGGCTACATCAGATATTTTTTTGGGTTCTGTTAACATGGAATATCTTTTCTATCCTTTCACTTTCAGTCTGCATGTACCTTTCTTGGTGAGATGTGTTTCTTGTAGGCAGCAAATAGATGGGTCTTGTTTTTCAATCCTTTCATCCTTCCACTGGTTCACCCCACAAATGGCCACTACAGCCAGCACGCTGTGCCAATCCGAAGCCAGGAGCCAGGTGCTTCCTCCTGGTCTCCCATATAGGTGCAGGGCCCAAGCACTTGGGCCATCCTCCACTGCCCTCCCGGGCCACAGCAGAGAGCTGGACTGGAAAAGGAGCAACTGGGATAGAATCTGGCGCCCCAACAGGGACTAGAACCTGGGGTGCCGGTGCCACAGACAGAGGATTAGCCAAGGGAGCCGTGGTGCTGGCCCACTCTGTATCTTTTAACTGGAGAGTTGATCCCATTTACATTCATTGATAAATTAAGACTTGGCCCTGCTATTTCCCCATAAATATTCCTGTTGTTTACTTTGGATTTCCTCTAATTTTACTGGAGGATTTTCTGTCTTCACCTTCTTTCATAGTGATGACTGCATTTCTGTGTTTCTGTGTGTAGCACATCCTTAAACATCTTTTGTATGGCTGGATGAGTGATGATAAAATCTTTAATTTTCTGTTTGTTATATAAGGTCTTTATTTCACTTTCATTCATAAATTAGAGCTTTACAGTGTACAGTATTCTGTGTTGGCAGTTTTTTTTTTTTTCTCTTAAGACTTGGACTATATCTTGCCATTCTTCCTAGCCAGTAGGGTTTCTGATGAGAAGTCAGCTGTGAGTTTAATTAGAGATACTCTGAAAATAATCTGGCATTTATCTCATGAAAATTTTAGAATTTTTCTTTATGTTTTACTGGGGAGAGTTTGACTACAATGTGTCATGGTGAAGATCATTTCTGATCATGTCTATTTGGAGCTCTATGTGGATCATGTACTTGGACATCCCTTTCTTTCTTCAAATTTGGCAAGTTTTCTGTAATTAATTCATGAACAAGGCTTTCTAATCCAGTCTCTCTCTCCATGCCTTCAGGAACTCCTAAGATCCATGTGTTGGGTCATTTTATAGGATCCCATCAGTCTCCAATACTGCTTTTTAGTTTTCTAATTTCTTCTAATTTTTTTGTTTGGTCTTACTGTAAAATTTCCAGAGATATGTATCCTAACATGGATAATCTTTCTTCTGCTTCACTGAGTCTGTTGATAAGGTTTTCCACCTGTTTTTATTTGTTCTATTGAATTTTACATATCCCATATTCTGTTTTGATTTGTATTTAGTATTTCAATTTCATGGGATAAATTTTCTTTCATGTCTCATCTGGATTGCATTAGTTTGTGGATTTGCTTCTGATCGCTTCTGAGTAGTCTGATCATTTATTTGAATTCCAATTCTGCATTTTTTTCAGTCACTTTGCCTTCACATTCTGGTACTGAAATGTCATATTCTTTTAGGGGCATCATGTTGTCTTCCTTATTCTTGTTTCTGAAACTGCTGCATTATTATTAATCATTTATGAAGATACTTGCACCTTCCACATACGTCCATAGTGTCCCTCTAATTTGTATAGCATTTCCTCTGTCATTTTCTCCCTAACTCTTCCCTGAAATTGCACTCTCTCCACCTTTTTTAACTATCTTTTCCTGGTCTAGAGCAGTGAGCTTCCCCTATTCTGCCATCTTGAAAACCTTAACACAATGTATCAATGTATTAAAACACCACATAATATGTTCTAAGAATTTTATCTAAAATCATATTAAATCTGATAAAAATGAACTTAAAATTAAACTAAAAAACATTACAGTGACTCCTAAGTATGAACATTTCATGTCTATTAAATTTTAATTAGACATTTTAAAATAAAATAATACTATATGCAAATATTTAAATTAAATTAATTAAAAAGATTACATATGACAAACATACTGCAGAAAAACAATCTTAGTAGTACCTGAAGGTGAGAAGAACCCTGTCTAAATAAGAAGAAGCTCCAGAATATTAAAGGACTTCTCATCAGAAACCTTGCAGGTAACATGAATGAAACACTTAACACTTTTAAAGAGCAAACAACTTAGAATTATAAACTCATCAAAATTATCTTTATTAATTAAGCAAAATTAAAGACTTTTTAAAAAGATAATAGGGACTGGTGTTGTAGCACAGTGGGTTAAGCTGCTACATATGATTCTGGCATCAAATAGCAGAGCTAGTTTGAGTCCTGCCTGCTCTGCTTTGACCAAGTTCCTGCGAATGTCCCTAGGAAGGCAATGGAAGATGACCCAAGTACCTGAGCCCCTGCCATTCATCTGTGTGGATGACCTACATGGAGTTACCAGCTCCTGGATTCAGCCTGGCCCAGTTGCAGCCTTTCTGATTCCTTGGAGACGGAATCACCAGATAGAAAGATCTCTCTCTCTCTCCCTCTGTCTCTCTGTCTCTCTGTCACTCTACCTTTCAAAGAATCAAATAAAATCATTTTTAAAAATGATGATAATCATTGTAAAAGGTTGAAGTTATATCTCAAAATGGTTTTAATTTGCAGATCCCTGATTATTATGGACATTAATCTTTTTAAATTCCATCTGTTGGTCATCAGTGTATCTAATTTGAAGAAATATCTACTTAGATTCATTTTCCAGTTTTTGCCAGGTTATTTGTTTCCTTGTTGGTGAGCTTGTTTAAATTTTTAACAAAGTTTAGATATTAGCCTCAAGAAATTTATAGATAGCAAATATTTCCTCCCAACCCATAGGTTGTTTCATCATTCTGATAATCGCTTACTTTGCAATGAAGATCTTTTTAATTTCAGACAAACTTGTTTTGTCTATTTTTGCTTTTATTGCCTAAACTTTGTGATCACGTCAAAGGCATCAACAATCAACAGCTTTCACCAAAAGAGGAAAGATAGGTGTTGGCAAGGGTGAGGAAAAAGGGAACTTTTGGTGGAATTATATTTTATGCATGCATTTCAAAATCACCAAAGCAGTAGATTGTCCATGTTCTCAATTCAAAAAATGATGAATATATAGCATTGGACGTATTAATTAGCTTGATCTAATTATTGCACAATGAACATGTTATGGTTTGGACAGTATTTGACTCCCCCAAAATCATGCAGACTTTTAAACCACAAAGTCTTAAATTAATGACTGCAGGATTAATGTAAATGGTTGAAGAATCAGGGGTGAAGCCTTCATCTAATGGTAGTACCTGAGGATGGGACCTTTAGAAACTTACTCTATTGGATTTGGTTGCTAGGGTAGAGCCTTGTGATCCCATCATGATGACTTTATAAAGACAGACACATGCTCTTGGATGAGGAGAATGCTTCCCATCACTTTCTGCTTCCCATCACTTACCATCACAGTCTCAGGTAGCTTGGTTAATGTAATGAAAAGCTGTTAAAAATGAACTTAAAATGTTAATACAGTACACATATACATGGAATCACATTGTGATTCAAAAACTACATCAAAAATGAAATTGAAAGATAACCTTAGTGGCTGGTGTGTTTGGTGCAACAGCTGACTCTGCTGGAGACATCTCTATGCACCTCATATTGGAGTACCGGGATTTGAGTCTAGTTCATGCTATCAATTCACCTTCATGCTAATGTACACCCTGGAAGGCAGGTGTTGGCTCAAATATATGGGTCCCTGATACCATATGGGAGACCAGAGTTGAGTTCTGGGCTCTTATCTTCAGGTTTGGCCAGCCCAGCTGTTGTAGCCATTTTGGGAGTGAACTTGTGGAAATAAAATTTCTCTCTATTTTTCACACACTCACACACACACACAAATACACACACAACACACTCACACACACACACTAATTTGCTCTTTTCCTACCTTACAAATAATTTTAAAGACCTAACCTTTTTTGTTTTTAAAAAAAGTAAGATTATTTTGGTGCAAAACAATTTTAAACACATGCATACTTTTTTCATAATATTCATTTAGATGAATTTTTAAAGAGTTCTTCTATATACTATTTTGTGGTTGTAAAAAGAAAATCAAGGAATTTCAACAAAGCAGGTCTTCCTCTGATGACATTCTTTAGAAAGAAGACTAATGCTGTTAGCCAAAAACTCAGGTCCACATAAAAAATAAAATGTAGTGAATAAGAAATCACAAAAGTAAATTAACATATTTTTTGTTATTTTTTCCAATCTGCAGATAGACAAAGAGAGAAGAGAAATAGTTTCCACTCACAGTGCACTCATCAAAGGCCCACAATGGACATGCTATGCCAGTCTTTACCTGAAAGCCAGAAACTAAATTCAAGCCTGCCATGTGTGTGGCAGGAAGTTGATTACTTGAATCATCACTGCTACCTCCAACAAGCTGCAAGAAGCTAGAATCAGGAGCTGGAGGTGGGTATTGAACCCAGATACTCAGATGTGGGATATAGGTCTTAACTACTAGGCTAAATGCCTGCCCCATTTCTATTGTACTCAATTGATCTAAGGATTTTTTTCTAAAGATAATAATAATGTCGGTGTAGTAGTTCTTTACAGGAAGGGAGTGTCTAGTCAACTTGAGCTGCTTTAACAAAATTAACACAGATTGGGTGACCCACACAACAGATTTATTTGTCTCAAAGACTGGGATCATCACAATGAAGACACTATCACATCTGTTGTCTGGGGAGGGTTCTCCTCTTAGTCTAGGGATCACAATCTTTTCATCATATCCTCATATAGCAAAAAGGAGAGGCCATCTGTTAAATAAGAGTAATATCAAGGACAGCAATACCATGAGGGGAAAGAGGAAGGAATTGGAACAGACTTTTGTGAGGTACCTGTACTACACATGAAGTGATACAAATGTCTTTGATAAAACTGAAAGAAAACATAAATAAATCCACTAATATATATATATATATATATATTTAAATACCTGTTTAAGTAATTTTCCAATTAAATAGCCAAAAATATAGTAAGGACGGGTGTGATCTGAACTGTTCTACCCAGCTCAAGCTCACATACAATATTCACCATGGCACACTACATTCTAGGCCATTAAACACACATGGACCCTTTTTGTATTTATTTATTTGACAAGTAGAGTTATAGACAGTGAGTGGGGGAGAGACAGAGAGAAAGGTCTTCCTTCCGTTGGTTCACTCTCCAAATGGTCGCTACAGCTGGAACTGTGCCCATCCAAAGTCAGGAGCCAGGTGCTTCCTCTTGGTCTCCATGTGGGTGCAGGGGCCCAAGAATTCGGGCCATCCTCCACAGCCTTCCTGGGCCACAACAGAGAGCTGGACTGGAAGAGGAGCAGCCGGGACTAGAACTGGTGCCCATTTGGGATGCTGGCGCCACAGGCAGAGGATTAACCAAGTGAGCCATGGTGCCTGCCCCATGCACTCTTTTTAAAAACACAAATAATGCAATCTGTATTGTGAAACTATAAAAATTTAACTATAAAAGTTAACTCAAAAAAATAAAATAATGAGAGCTGCACAAGAAGACTCAAGCATCTAGAAATATGAAGTTTACTTGGAAATAAGATGTTAAACAATAAATCTCAAGAGAAACAAGAACACCTTTTGAACTGAATCAAAATAACAATACCAGTTATCTAAATTTGTTGGAGTTAAGTAAACCAACTTTCAGAAAACGAATGAAAATAAATGAAATTTCTAGGAAAAAAATATGAAAGAAATAACCTAAGCTTTAGCTTGACTAAGCTAGAAAAAAAAAGCAATTTAAGGTTAAAACAGTTGGAAGTGTATAAATAATAAGAATAGAATAAAAGTCAATATGATATGAAAGCAGGATAGTAATAAAGAAAATCAACAGAAAAAATATGGTTACTTTAGAGGTGATTGTTTAGCATGGAAGTTAAGATATCAGTTAAGATACTTGCATCCCACAACATATTACTTAGGTTAGAGAGCCAGCTCTGACTTCTGACTCCAGCTTCCAGCTAGTGCAGCCCATTGGAGGCAGTAGAGGTGGCTCAAGTAGTTGTGCTCTTGCCCCTGCAATTGGAGACAAGAATTGAGATACTAGCTCATGACCTCAGCCTCCTCCTTTGCGGGCATTTGGGGAGTAAACTAAGGATGATAGCTTGTTCTCTTTCTCTGTCTTTAGCTCTCTCCCTCTCAAATAAATAATTTTCCTTAAATAACCACTTAAAATATTCATATAACTGCTAACACTCAAGCTAATGAAGAAGAAGAAGAAAAGACAAGTATGTCTGGCATCAGAGATGAAAGATAAGTCCATCTGTACTAATCTCATGACATTAAACATAATAAAGAAATGCAGTGAACAACTCAGTGCCACACCCTTGACGATTTGGACAAATTCTTGAAGATGCAAAGTATTAAAGCCACATAAATGAAATAGATACTTTCAATCATCCTATATAGAAAATAAGTTAAATCAATATTTAATAGCATTTGAAAAAAGAAATAATCAGGTCCAACTGGTTTCACTTATGAGTTACGCCAAGCATTTAAAGAAAAGCAATCAACTTTTTACAATCTCTTCCATAAAATAAAAGCAACAGAAATATCTTCCAGTTGTTTGTGTGATACCCACATTACTCTAAGAACACATTATAAGAAAGGAAAGAAAAAAAAATAAATCTCACAAATACAGATCCTAAAATCTTTATGAAAATAAATGGAAGATTGAATGCAAAAATTTACAAAGGACATTATACATGACCACACAGTGGGACTGAATGCAAGAGTGCAGGGAGGATTCAACTTTTGAAAACACATTTGTGTTATCCAGCAAAAAACAGGCTGAAAGAGAACAAGCTATCAACACACCAATTTATAAGGAAAAGACATTGGCAAAATCCAATACCCACTTGTAATCATATTAAAACAATGAAAGGAAAGAAGGATGAAGGAAGGAAGGAAATGAAATAAAGTAACAGAAAAGAAAAAGAAAGCCTCTCAGCAAACTGAGAATAGAAGTGGAACTGACTGACCTTTAGGAAGCACTTAATGGTTAAAAAATTATCTTTCCAATTTTTATTTTAATATTTGCAAAAAGATATTCCCTCCCACCAGACTGAAATCCAGAAGTACTTCAAGAAGACAAGAAAAGGTAATAAGTTCTTCTAAATAGAAAGGAAGAAATAAAATTCTCCGTATTTTCAAATGAAGATATAAAAACTCCCAGAGATTAAGTAACAATGGGAAAAACAAACAGAACTCATGCACTAAAAAGAGAATATGAAAAAAGAATAAAATAAATAAAAACAGGATACATTTATTTTTATTTTTATTTTTATTTGACAGGTAGTTATAGACAGTGAGAGACAGAGAGAAAGGTCATCTTTCTGTTGGTTCACTCCCTTAATGGCCGCTACGGCCGGAGCTGCACCCATCCAAAGCCAGGAGCCGGGTGCTTCCACCCAGTCTCCCATGTGGTTGCAGGGACCCAAGCACCTGGGCCATCCTCCGCTGCCCTCCCCGGGCCAGAGCAGAGAGCTGGACTGGAAGAGGAGTAACCGGGACTAGTACCTGACGCCCCAACGGGGACTAGAACCTGGGGTGCCAGCACTGCAAGCAGAGAATTAGCCAAATGAGTCACAGCACTGGCCATGGATACAATGTTTTTACATAGTGCAATTCATTTTCTAAAAGTCAAGAATTATTGGAATTTGAGATAAAAATGCAAAACTTTTAATTAAAGCTACTCAGAATTTAAATACTTCAGTGTAGATCTTTCAAAAAATAGTTCAGGATCTACATGCAGGAAAGCAAAATAAAACAAAATATGGCTTAAATAAATCAAAGATGCTAGAATAAATGTAAATATAGCCAATGGAAATATGTTCATGAATTAGAAAACTAAATAATGACAGGAGTGTCAATTGGTAAAGTCAACAACAGGAGTCACTGTGCACTTACTCCTCATGTAGGATCTCTGTCCTTAATGTGCTGTGCATTGAGATTTAATGCTATAACGAGTACTCAAACAATATATTTCACTTTGTGTTTCTATGGGGGTGCAAACTGTTGAAATCTTTACTTAATGTATACTAAACTGATCCTCTGTAAAAAAAAAAAAAAAGAAAAAAAAGAAATTATCAACTCCCAACTTGACTCTCACTGGGATTAAACATGACAATAGGTCTGATCTGATTTCATCATCATTTAAAAAAATCATCTATTATTTTTCACTTTATGTTTCTGTGTGGGAGCAAACTGTTGAAATCCTTACTTAATGTATACTAAGCTGATCTTCTGTATATTAAGATAATCGAAAATGAATCTTGATGTGAATGGAAGGGGAGAGGGAGTGGGAAAGGGGAGGGTTGTGGGTGGGAGGGACGGTATGGGGGGGAAGCCATTGTAATCCATAAATCGTACTTTGGAAATTTATATTCATTAAATAAAAGTTAAAAAAAAAGAATGTTCGATACCAAAATAAATGTTTCCAAAAACTTTTTGAAGTACACTAAAAAAAAAAAAAGAAAACTAAATAATGTTAAAATGTCAATTCTTCTGTAGATTCAATATTATCTCAGTCAACATCTCATAAACTATTTTGTGATAGCACCAAGCTTACTGTAATTTATTTAAAAGACAAGAGATAGAGAAAAAATGTATCACAAGACTGAAGAAGCAGAAAAAGTTTAAAGACTTAAGCAGGGGCCGTCACTGTGGCGTGGTGGGTAAAGCTATTGCCTGCGGTGCCAGCGATATGAGTGCCAGTTGGAATCCCGGCTGCTCCACTTCTGATCCAGCCCTGCTATGGCCTGGGAAAGCAGAAGATGGCCCAAGTCCTTGGGCCCCTGCATCCATGTGGGAGACCTGGAAGAAGCTCCTGGCTCTGGCTTTGGATCGGTGCAGCTCTGGCCATTGTGGCCATCTGGAGAGTGAACCATCGGATGGAAGACTTTCTCACTCTCTCTCTCTCTCTCTCTCTCTCTGCCTCTCTGTCTCTCTCTGTGTAACTCTGACTTTCAAATAAACAAATAAATCTTAAAAAAAAAAAAAAAGACTTAAGGAAATTGCTATCCAAACCGACTATAGTAGCAAGTATTTAGCTTAGTGGATCAAAGGCGCATACACCACATTGGTGTACCTCAGTTCAATTCCCAGAATTGGCCCTGGATTCCATCCTCTTGCTAATGCAGGCCCTGTGAGGCTGCAGTGTTAGCTCAAGTAGCTGGTTCGTGCTACTCACATGGGAGAGTGGGGTTTAGTTATTACCTCCTGGCTTCCACCATAATCCATCACCAGCCATAGCAAGCATTTGGAGAGTGACTCAGCAGATGTGAGCTCTCTCTCCTTATTTGTCTACTGAATTCTCTCTATATTTCTTTTTCTCTAATAAATGAATAATATTCTATTAAAAATAACAACTAAAAACCTTGCTTGCTGAGCCCTGACAATAAATTTATTCTGAGCATAAAGAACCTAAATCTGAACTCAAATCTGGAAGGTAAGAAAAAATCAGGTATTTCAAAAGGAAGGAAAAATTGTTAACAGAGAGAAAGAGGGACCAACATAACAATAACTTTAACTACAGCAATGATACTAATCAAACAATATTTAGCACTTGCTATGTGCCATACACTATTCTAAACATGTTCTATGCGCTATCTCACGTAATTCGTTCACTAGTCCTGTGTAGTAGGTACTAGCATGCATCTAAGTTTTACAAGTGAATATAATGAACTCCAGAGACACTGACTTATTTGCCTCACAAGGGTGGATTTCTACTCAGGCACCTCTCTGTCTCCAGAACACATAATTGAGCTGCTTTCCTAGACATCATATCAGGGAGTTGGATCAGAAGCTGAGTCGCTGAGACTCCAACCAGTGCTCTGATATAGGATCACAGTGTTGCAGGCAGCAGCTTAACCTGCGGCACCACAAGATGGCCCCAATAAAATTTTACCAACAAAAAGCAGTTAATTTATCAAGAAGTTTTGCTTCTGGACAGAAGAAATAAATCACTAAAGGAAGTCTGAGAATTATAGTATCCAAGAATCTATTGCCTTATATACTGCTCTGTATTTTTGAGAATTCTAAGAGATTAGGGGATATGCTAGATTTGCCATTATGTAAGTGTTCAATGTCAAGAGATAATGTTTGTCCAGTTCAGCTAACCCAAAATAAAATTCATTGCTTGGATGATACAGTAGAATTCAAGTTCCTTACTCTCAAAAAATGTAAGCATTAAATCACAATGTGGTATTGATGTTCAATTCTTATATTACGTAAGAGTTGATTTTGTTTCTTAAAAATGTGTTGCCTAAAAACAGACAATTAGCTTGATGTTCATAAAAGAAATTATGTCTGTTTTACATTTGAAATTGTAACACATAATAAAAAGACTTCTTAGCAACTGCATAGCATTTACATTTTGAATCAAAACATTTATACCTATGAACTGAAGTTTTCAAGAATTTGAGAATCAGCAAATATGTAAAAACTCACCCTACATTCAGACATTTCATTAACAACTACATTTCTTCAATTTTATTTATTTGAAATTCAGAGAGACTGATAAACAGATCCCCCATCCACTGATTCCCTCCTCAAATGTCCTGACAAGCAAAACTAGGTCAGACATGACCAGGCAAAACCCAGGACTTGAAAACTTAATCCAGGTTTTCCATGGTGGTGACAGGAACCCATTTATTTGAGCCATCACATCATCACTGATGACTCCCGGGGTCTGCAAAATCTGGAAGCTGGATTCAGAAGCTAGAACAGAGCATCAAACGAATGTACTCTGATACAGGATGCAAGCATCCTAACTGCTAGGCTACACTGCCCCACAAGTATCCCAAAACTATGGTACATATGTAAGAAAAAAGAGAAATAATGACATTGAAATTACAAGTAAGGAAATTAATCACGGAGTTAATAAAGAATGCAGTGAAACTTATGTTTAAGCACCTCAAAGTATAGAAATTCTTCTGGGGAAACTGAGTTCAGAAGGATAACCAATTTGCTTAAAGACCATCCTTATAACATCTGGCTCAGAAACAAGCATGTGAGCAAATTCTGGCCAAAGAATTGCATGACAAGAAGGGTGGGAGGGTGGACGGGAGGGCGGTTAGGGAAGGAAGTATGTGCCTGAATCTGTTTATAGGAAATATATGAAATTTATGTGCCTTAAATAAATTACATCTGTGTGTAGGAAATACGTGTATACCTTAAATAAAATTTAAAAATAAAGTGAAACAAAAAAAGACGACAGTAGATAGAGATCCAGGTCATGTCATGGCACCGCGTGTTAAGCTGCTGCTTATAATGCCTGTGTCACACATCAGAGCACCAAATGGAGTCCTGCTGCTTTGCTTCAGATCCAGGCATCATGTTAATGAAAGAGGCAGATGATGCCCCAAAGTACTTGGATCCCTGACACACAGGAGGGAGACTAGGATGGAATTATGGGATGCTAGCTTCAAGCTGGCCCAGACCCAGCTGATGGAGCTAGCTGGGAAGTGAAGCAATGAATGGGAGATCTCTCTCTCTCTTTCTCTCTCTCTCTCACTCTGTGTGTGTCACTGTGTGTTTCAAATACATAAGTAAATTTGAAATTAAGGAATTATAATAGATTTAAAAAGGAAAGGCATTTTTTAGTTCTAAATAATGATTAAATGAACACAAGCTTTGGTTCCCTTATGCTATCAACAAAACCAAGAAACTTTCTGTATATACATTTTCATATAAGCAAAAGAGGAACAAACTCTAAAGTATAACCAATAATATACTTGTAGACTGTAAAACAGAAAGACAAAAAATACACTAAGATTCTGAATGTATTCTGAGTCTGGGTCTCTTATTATTGTATGCACTAACAAATTTCACAATTGTATAAGGCAGGAGAGGAGAGGTTATCTATTATTGAAAGTGAAGCACTCTCACTACTACAGAAAGTTTCAGAAAGAGCTGCCGTGAAAGCTGTTTTCTGACACCAACCTGGTAGGTTCCAATGGGAGTTGCGCTCCAGGCAACCTTTTCTGAGGAAAAGTGACAACAAAGGACACGTCTCCTCATAGCTGCTCCTGTCCTTTTCCTGAGACAGACGTCTCAACTTCCTCATGGACCTTTATCTCTTCCCAGAAGCGAAAGGATGTAGACATTAGAAGCCTGATGATATCTTCCTCCCCCATTATTTAGATAAAAGAGATAGTGAACAGAGGGCAAAATGGAAAGAACATTTGCACAGGAAACTTTCAAGAAGCATGGCTAAGAAGCAGTTGCTCTCATCTGCTCCGGTCATCTCATGACTACTGGAGATTCAGCCGCTTTCTAGAACACCATCTTGCTCCATAATGCACTTCTTCCACTAGTCCTTTAAGCAGATGTCCAACATTAGGGGCTCAGAACTGACAGAAATGTACACCAATGCTCCCTGACCCTGCTAGCAAGACAGACTGGTCTGTGGTGAGCAGAGCCTATGTGTAGGAATGGGAAAACTCAGGGCAAGGGATTGCATTTAAGTGCTGTGTTCCGTCCAGATTCCCCATCAAGTATTCACACAAGGCTGGTATAATGAAAAATCCCTCCAAACTTTCTAGAGTTGGTAGAATTAACTCTTGCTTCTCAAACGTGGAAGTGGGAGATTCTAAAGTAGATAATTTATAGAATCAATATATTTTATGCAAGAGCTGATGTTCGGGGAGTTAAAACACCACTTGAGATGCCCACATCCCAAGTCAGAGTACTTGCTGAGTCCCAGCTGCTCTGCTTCCAATCCAATTTCCTGTACCTGAGTAAGGCAGCAGATGATAGTCTAAGTATATGGATCATACCATCCATGTGGGAGAACCTATGGAGTTCCTGGCTCCTGACTCCAGCTGTTGCAGGCACTGGGGTGCAACCAACAAATGAAAGGCTTCTCTCACTTTGTCTCTTCCTGTCTCTCTGCCATGCCACTGTTCAAATGAATAAATATTTAAAAATACAATAAAGGCCTCTGATAAACACAGGAAAGACAAATTCATAAGTTATTCCAGAATGTAGACTAAGTATTTAGCACACCTCCACACCAATGATAACAGAAGACAATGTGAAGCAATCAATGAGGGGCTGGCACAGTGGCACGGAGGGTTGATGCCCTGGCCTGAAGCGCAGGCGTCCCATGTGGGTGCCCATTCGAGACCCGGCTGCTCCACTTCTGGTCCAGCTCTCTGCTGTGGCCTGGGAAAGCAGTGGAAGATGGCTCAAGGCCTTGGGCCCCTGCACCCATGTGGGAGACCCGGAAGAAGCTCCTGGCTCCTGGCTTCGGATCGGCACAGATCCGGTCGTTGCGGCCGATTGGGGAGTCAACCATCTGATGGAAGACCTCTCTCTCTCTCTCTCTTTCTCTGCCTCTCCTCTCTCTGTGTAATTTTGACTTTCAAAATAAATAAATAAATCTTTAAAAAAAGAGAGAGAGAAATGAATCACATGAACAATTAGTGGAATAACTAGCATATGAGAGAAGAGCCAATAGATCACCCATAGTATTTTAAAATGACATTTTCTATCCTCTGAGAGACTAGGTAGGATATTATCTCAAACAAGAGCTATACAAAGAATCAAAACACAATGGAATGAACAAATGAAAAATAGAGTTGGAAAGTTATTCATCTTAGGTATTCAAAAATATGGCAAAAAAAGTAAAAAATGTACTTTGTGAGAAAGATTTCAAGAGAAAATGATAGAATGACATATTTTAGCCAAGAAAACTTCTTTAAGTTGAAAAATAGAGAATTTGGTCATTAGATTATGAAAATTGTCAATTGATATTGCTGAATAGTATTAACAGTATTAAAATCAAAATAATGAATATCTAACTTATAGTAATGAAATTTTGAAATATTAAAGATGAGGATTTAAAAATGAAGTTTTGAAAATGAAAAATAAAATCTTTTCTCTTATAAAAGACAGGTGAACAATAACAAAAATTCAAATGGAAATTAATACACAAAATGTTATACCATGCCCAACAATACTAGCATTGAAATTTAAAAAATTAAGTAAAAAAATTTTGCATATAAGAAGAAAATTTAGCACAATCTCATCCACTACAAAAAAGTAATACAAAAATTTATAAGACATAATAAAAAGAGAAAATGTGAGAAGTATGGAATAGTGATAATCTTAAAAAAAGTATAGAGGTCAGTATTATTATCTGACACAGTGGAATTCAAGATGAAGATATTAAATAAGACAAAGTAAAGGATTTTCTGTTTATTAAGTTTCCAATTAAATATGAGTATATAACTTTGTCATACATTTTATATCTATGTTTTTCTTCCCAGAAAATACAATTGAAAGATATCTAACTTGGTGAGAAAAATCTATTCCTCCATGCATATTTATTTGAAAGGAAGAGTAACAGAGAGAGGGGGAAAGAGAGCTAGATAGAAAAAGAAAGAGATAGAGGTGGGTGGAGGGAGAAAGAGAGATTTTGCATCTACTGGTTTCTCTCCCTAAATGGCCTCAATATCCAAGATTTGGCCTGGCCAAAGCCAGGAGCCAGAAACTTCTTCTGGTTCTAATAGGTGGGTGCAAGAGTCCAAGCATTGGGCCATCTTCTGCTTTACCAGATATATTAGCAGGAAGCTGAATCAGAAGTAGAGTAGCTAGGACTAGAACTGGCATCCATATGGGATGCCAGTGTTGCAGGCAGTGGTTTAACTCCTATGCCGCAGCACTAGACCAGCAAAGTTTTTTTAGAATACACACTTTCCATGGCCAGTGCTGTGCTGCAGTGGGTTAACGTCCTGGCCTGAAGCGCTGGCATCCCTTGTGGGCGCCGGTTCAAGACCCGGCTGCTCCACTTCAGATCCAGCTCTCTGCTGTGGCCTGGGAAGGCAGTAGAAGATGGTCCAATTCCTTGGGCCCCTGAACCTGCATGGGGGACCTGGAGGAAGCTCCTGGCTTTGGATTGGCAGAGCTCCAGTCATTGTGGCCAATTGGGGATTGAACCATTGGATGGAAGACTTCTCTCTCTCTCTCTCTGCCTCTCCTCTATCTCTGTGTAACTCTTTCAAATAAATAAATACATCTTTAAAAAAAGAATACACACTTTCCATGAATTGTTAAAGAACTTTTGTATATGAACACATTGGTAATCCTCTTGGGTTGCAGGCATTTTGTTAGTGAACTAATGGATGGAAAACCTCTTTGTCTCATTCCTTCTACAGATATAAAGATATATTTTTACTTTTTTTAAGTTTTGATACCTTTATAAGAACACTATTCAGAAATGAAAATATTTTTTCCTCAGTAGTTTTCTATCTTTCTAAACATATTAGAACACTTTGTATAGATTATTTTAGTTAGGCTTAATTGACTTTTGCTGTAATTTCCACTCTGTTCTACATAGACATAAGAAATGATAAATGCATTTGTTCATTGCAATTACAATGTATGAACTGCTCTGCAGCAGTGTAGCTGGGCATGAAAGTCATTCTTTGGATGTAACAATTTTATCTTATTTATAAATATACATAGACATTTGGAGTTTCTTTTCTGCATACACACACACACAGTCCCTTAACTATATGGAGACTGCATACAGAAGTAACATGAGGTTTAGAAATTTCATGGATTTAGAGTCAGATAGTCTCAAGTTTCTTTTCTGTTGTATTTCTTCTACTAAAAAGTATAATAATAATAATAATATTTATTTAACTGGGATGCTACGGAGCACAAAAATAATATATACATAGCCTTATAACAATGCCTTCTATCTGGCATTCAAAATTTGGAACTCAATACCATTATATCATGCATATCCAATATCACTTCATAATTGTACTGGTACTTACTTTATTCCAGGCATTATTGTCTCTTATTAAAAAAACACCATAAATTGATCATTATTAAAATTATCTCCATATTACAGATGAGACTATTGAAACTCAGAGAGGTCATGTGACTTATTCAAGTCTCATAATGTGAAAAAAAAGTGTGAGGTGATCATTCAGGATCTTATCTCATTTTTTTTTCTTCCTGGACACAGCTCCCTTCTGTTGTCCCTAACCTGAGGCAAATAGGCTGGGATTCTGACACCACCTCTTGCTCTCTCTATAGATTCTGTGGGTGAATGGCTCAGTGGACTAAAACCTCCTCACTCCCAAACCATTCCCACTGGATTGGAATTTAAGTGAAAAATAAATTTTGGCTGTTACATCTGCAAGTTTGAGATTGGTTGTTAAAATCGCCAGTTACTTATTTTGTCTAAAGAATTGACCTTGAACGCTAGTTATCCACCACCTTTTCTAATAACAACTCTGATAAAATTCATATAGGCAGAATTTCTTCTGGCCAGCAGATACATTTCTTTCTCTTTTTCTACCTTTACATCTCATATAGGTCTTGCCTTGATTGGTGTTTCCAAATGTAGGTACTTCCACATCAAAGAAATATTCAGAAACAGTGTCGAGGACACTGTTCTATGCACTCCAAAGTCAGTTCCTCTGACAAAGATACACATCCTTCTTTCAAAATCACCTGTAACTCCTGACCTATTACTCTGTCTAGGAAAGCATACTTAACTGGTTACTAGTTCTTGTACAGAGCTTTTGAAAAACATTGCATTTCTTCTGTGTTGCTTTTCTGGGAAGTTTTTTTTTAATTGACAATTAATAAGTGTACATCTTTATGGGATATAATATGCTTTGATACATTTATACATAGTACATTGATCAAGTCAAGATTGTGAAAATACTGGACAGAAGTTTTCTGATGACAAGACACTTGCCAAATTCATTTAGAATCATAGTTGTTAGTTATCCATATCTTTCATCAAGTACTCTGTTCCAATTTTTGCTATCCAGAAATCAAAGTCCTTGGGTATACAAACTATCATATTAAGCGTGCATGAGGAGGAGTCTTCTGTGGACTGTGATGGCTAAAATTCTCTAAGTTAAGCTCCTTGGCTGCAGAGGAAACGCCTAAGGCAGCTGTCTCTCCAGGGCCACTGCATGTTACAGACGACAGCATGTTCCCTGAAAACCTTCATGCATGAAGCAAAGGCATTGAGTTGGCCTTGGGCTTT
This sequence comes from Oryctolagus cuniculus, assembly GCF_964237555.1. Taxonomy (NCBI): domain Eukaryota; kingdom Metazoa; phylum Chordata; class Mammalia; order Lagomorpha; family Leporidae; genus Oryctolagus; species Oryctolagus cuniculus. The sequence goes on from NC_091434.1 coordinate 124,654,735, forward strand.
ATAGGCAGTAAATCTCAGAATTTAAAAGAAAGACTCAGGTGTCTAAAAATACTGCCATCTACATATTTGCCACAGTGCACCCTGATTCTCTTTGGACAACTCCTAGTCAAACCATTCCCAGTACTGAAAGGTTTCTATGTAGATATGGAGCTTGCTTGCTGGGGGCTTGAGAGGGCTTCGCTGAGGCTAAGGTTTGCTTCACAGAATAGGGTCCTCTAGGGAGGGGCAAAGCCTGTGTCACCCATGTTAGAGGAGAAATAGGATCTGTGTGTAGTGGAATAACTACACTTAAAGAATTTATTTTATTTGATCTTATTTTATTTACTTATTTGAGAGGCAGAATTGCAGACAGAGAGAGTGAGGGACAGAGGGAGAGGTCTTCCATCCACTGGTTCACTCCCCAAATGGCCTCAATGGCCAGAACTGGGCTGATCCAAAGCCAGGAACCAGGAGTTTCTTCCAGGTCTCTCACGAGGGTACAGAGGCCCAAGCACTTGGATCATCCTCCACTGCTTTCCCAGGCCACCAGTAAGGAGCTGAACTGTAAGTGGAGCAGCCTAGATGCGAACCGGCACCAATGTGGGATGTTGGTGCAGCAAGCAGAGTCTTAGCCTACTACACCACAATGCTGGCCGAAAAGATTTTATTAATGTCCACAGGCAGAGAAATGAAACTTTCTGTTTGTCAGGGAGAAGAAAATGTTTCAATCATGTTTCCAGGATGATGATCAGATTGAAAAGAGCATAGGGCTGATATTAAGAATGGGGGGGGGGGGGGCAGAAGTTGCAGTGGTGTAGCGGGTAAAGCTGCTGCCTTCAGTGCCAGCATCCCATATGGGTGCCAGTTCAGGTCCCAGCTGCTCCACTTCCGATCCAGCTCTCTGCTATGGCCTGGGAAAGCAGTAGAAGATGGCCCAACTCCTTGGGCCCCTGCACCTGCATGAGAAGACCTGAGGAAGCTCCTGGTTCCTGGCTCTAGATCGAAGCAGCTCCGGTCTTTGCTGACAGCTGGGGAATGAACCAGTGGATGGAAGACCTCTGTCTACTTCTGCCTTTCCTTCTCTCTCTGTGTAACTCTGATTTTCAAATAAATAATAAATCTTTAAAAAAAGAATAATGGGGACTGGTGTTTTGGTATAGCAGATTAAGCTGCCGTGTGTGAGCTGTCATCCCTTATGTGCACCAGCTCCATTCCTGGCTGTCTTCAGTATGACAATAAAGCAGAAATGTGCACTGAGCTGAGAGTGATTTGGAATTAGAGCCAAGGAAGCATGGAGACCTCCTTGGAGGGATTATATATGCACAGAGGCTCTGGCTGAAGTGATGTGATCACTGCAGAGACAATGTCAGGTGTAAGAACTAGGAAAGATCATAAAATGTTGTAGGTAAATGCTCCCGTGGAGAGGGGAAAGTAGAGGGGGAGAAGGACATAAAAAAGAAATGACAGAGGTAAATAAAAGCTCCCACTCAAAGAAAAGGATGAAATCTTTCCAGTATGATAAATACGCTTGAATATTTCAGGAAGTTAAAGAACTTGAAATCTAAGAAACCACCAGAATATGTGTGCAAGGTCTAGATCACTCCCTGCACAGGGATGGGACAGGATTCAGATGGATGTACCATGGGTGATGGGTGACTATAGAGAAGCATTAGTTGAGTACTGTCAACATTTGCTAGAGTAGAAGTGATGAAGAAATCGAATGCCATTGTGAGAGGGAAGAAAGATCAAGTAAACATTTTCATGAGGTGAGAGAGATCAATGTCTATAAGAAGAGTAAGTAAAAGGAAGAAAAAGCTGGTTGAAAGCATATGGACAGGATCCTGTATTTATGTAGACACAGTTATATCTAAATGAGGTATTTCCTGCTTCAATGGCTTGAGCTGGGCTAAACCTTTTTAAAGATGGGCACATTTGCATGCATTTTATTTATTATTTATTTTATTATTATTCACATCCATTATTGTTGCATGATTTTATTTATTGTATGCATTTATGCCAAAAAGAAAGCTCAAATCCCATAAAGTTTGCCATTTTTCAAAACTTAAAGGAACTGTACTTACAAAAGGGAAGAAATAAGCTACATCCTCTAAATGTCAAAATCGTGAACAGAAGCACATCCACAAGAATCAATAATGCTGCTATATTTATAGCTAGCACTCCTCTTATGGAAAAAAGGGTCTCAAGTTTTGAGTGAACTTTGGACTCTAACCATTATTCAGTCTTCTGACTTTTGCCATATTTTTCAAGAGGTCCAAAAGTTTTTCAGCCAAAGTAGTTTACTTGAGAAGTTGCAACACATATGTTGTACAGGCTGGAATTAATTGCAAAATAACATGGAGAGACTACTACAAGCTCTAAAACATGATGCTTTAGTTCTTGCAGCTGAAATCCTTTTTTTCATATTATTTAGGCATGGAAATAGAGGCTAATACTTAGATTGCAAAACTTCACCCCGTCTGTCCCTAGCTTCCTGAATTGTATGGTTTTGTCACAGATTCCCATGGCTGATTGCAGCTGTAGGAAGCGGATTCTTATATGTATAGACATGGGGTTCACGATGCTGGTAGATTTGGAGTTGTCACCATAATGCATGATGCTAACATGACACTCACATGAGGACATGTTTCACATCGATATTGAAACCCAATGCAGTTAATTGTCTTGTAAAATAACACAATACATTATACTTAGAGTGAAAATTACATGCTTGTTTATGTGACATGTGTTCCAAAAACTATAGTCTTAAAGAAATCAGGCTCAAGGCCACAAACATTTTTCACTATAGGTACTGTTCCATTTCAATGTTTTCATTATTATTGATACGAAGAGGACAGATTTGATGTTTTTCAATGATAAATTCCAAGAACCTATCAATTTCCTTTCTGCTCCCATTTCAGACAAGTCAAACATTTTTGTAAATAAGGAAGCCACTACTTAATGTGAACACCTTTGCCACCTCTAACTGTTTTCTTTCCAACTTGTTTCCATTACTCCCCAGTGGAGAAGACTTTGGAATGCCTTCTTTGGGCAGACCTGGTACTAGAGACTAAATATACAAAGTGGAATGAGTAATGCATTGTGTTTTCATGTGATTGACCATTAAAATTGTCACCATACAATGGGACTCAGTAAGATGGGAAAGGTGAAACCTTCAACAGTGAGTGGCACTTAGAAATATGTTAATTTACCAGATGAGTAAGGTGATTCGACATCCAGTATTTAAACACACATTCAGTGTTTGTAACAAGATGTGATGTGCCTGAAAATTGAAAGCATCTTAGAAAATTTAAAGCTTTGACACTCGAACTCAATGACTGAAAGAAAGCAAGGCTCAGGAATTGTAGTATGAGCAAAGTATAATGAAAATAATGTTACAGAATCTGCATTTGCCAAGCAATTGCATTGTCCCTAATTCTTAAGAGCAGTTTTGGGTTCTTCGGGAGAATAGAAAGGAGTCAACCAAAGGCTAAACCAATCTCCAAAGACATTTAGAGATGCCTGGAAAAACAGATTTTGTTTTATAAGATATAAGGCTAGAAGGGTATGGTCTAGGTGCAGAAGGTCTTTTTTCCCGTGTTCTATCCTGACATGTTGGGAGCCAAAAAGACATTGCATAACAGGACGAAACAGTGGCTTTGTTATTTAGGAGGCTGGAGGAATTCAAGAAAAGTAGGATTGACATGGGACAAGATTTTTTTTTTTTTTTAAAAAGCATGAATAAGTTTATTTATAATCTTGATATATGTCAGAAACTTTTTACAGACAATAAAATCCAGAAGATATAAAGGAATAATAATAAATGTGTTTACATAGAAATTTAAAAATTTATTTGGACTGGCACTGTGGCACAGAGTCAAGCCGCTACCTGCAACGCTGGCATCCCATATCAGATTGACCGTTCAAGCCTCCCGTCCCGGCTGCTCCATTTCCAGTTCAGCTCCTAGATGACTTACCTGTGAAAGCAACAGAAGATGGCCCAAATACCTGGGCTATTACACCCCCTTGGAAGATCCTGGTTCCTGGCTTCGGCCTGGCCCAGCCCTAGCAATTGCGGCCATTTGGGGAATGAACCAACAGTTCAAAGGTCTCTCTTCCTCTCTTTCTCTCTGCCTCCATCTCTCTGTCACTCTGTTTTTCAAATAAATAAAATAAATCTTAATAAAATAAAAAATAAATACATATTTATGGAAATACTCTAAACAAGTCAAAAGAAAACAAATGAAGGGGTATATTTAAAACATATAACAAATGGATAGATTCCTTATTTTATCATATTTCTAATAATTAAAAGAGTTACTCATCCCAAAATAGAAATATAAGATACCAATAGAGCAGTGAGCAAATGAAATTGGTATTCTCCCTCATTTTTGAGGCAAGTGGAAACTGTTGTCACTTCTTTGAGGGCAGTTTGGCAAATTTAACCAAAGTTTCGAAAGCATATTCTCTTCGACTCAGTACTTCCACTGCTAGGAATCTCACCAAGGTGTCAGTGGGAAAATGGGCAGACATGTTCGCTTCAGTGGTGTTGGTAGAAACAAAGTTCTAGAAGCCACCTCAGTGTCCTGCAGGAGAGGTCGGGATGAGCGCCTTCTTGGAGCACCATTCGGTGGAATTCCATGCAGCTTTTTTTTTTTTTTTAATTTTTAACTTTTATTTAATGAATATACGTTTCCAAAGTACGAATAATGGATTACTATGGCTTCCCCCCCATACCGTCCTCCCACCCACAACCCTCCCCTTTCCCACTCCCTCTCCCCTTCCATTCACATCAAGATTCATTTTCGATTATCTTAATATACAGAAGATCAGCTTAGTATACATTAAGTAAGGATTTCAACAGTTTGCTCCCACACAGAAACATAAAGTGAAAAATAATAGATGATTTTTTTTAATGATGATGAAATCAGATCAGACCTATTGTCATGTTTAATCCCAGTGAGAGTCAAGTTGGGAGTTGATAGTTTCTTTTCTTTTCTTTTCTTTTTTTTTTTTTTTTTTTACAGTTTAGTATGCATTAAGTAAAGATTTCAACAGTTTGCACCCCCATAGGAACACAAAGTGAAATATATTATTTGAGTACTCGTTATAGCATTAAATCTCAATGCACAGCACATTAAGGACAGAGATCCTACATGAGGAGTAAGTGCACAGTGACTCCTGTTGTTGACTTTACCAATTGACACTCCTGTCTATGGCATCAGTAATCTCCCTATGCTCCAGTCATGAGTTTCCAAGGCTATGGAAGCCCTCTGAGTTCTCTGACTCTTATCTTGTTTAGACAAGGTCATAGTCAAAGTGGAGGTTCTCTCCTCCCTTCAGAGAAAGGTACCTCCTTCTTTGAAGACCTGTTCTTTCCACTGGGATCTCACTCGCAGAGATCTTTTGCCAGAGTGTCTTGGCTTTCCATGCCTGAAATACTCTCATGGGCTTTTGCAGGAGCTTTTCTTTAAGGCTCCTTTCCTGGAATTAAAGGCACAAAGATAGGATTGAGGGAAGTTTCTGAAATACCTGCTGACTCTGATGCAACAAGCTGGCATTTAATTTGTCTGCCATTGATCATGCTTTAATTACTTCTGTGTTTAGGCAGCATGATGTAATGAAGTGTGACAGGTGTGCTTTGCACTAGATTTCAGCCCAAGAATTAAGCACATGACATTGGATGAATTATTTAATCTATGTGTTGCCTCCCCTCCATCTCTCTCTTCCTTTTCTTCACATTTGAAAGTTCTGTTCTTATGCACTTATTTTAAAATTTAGTTTACCAGCTATTGTTGCACATAGATTAAACAATCAATTCTACAAAGATTACAATAAGAAATAGCAGATTCTGTGGGCGTTTGGTGTGGTGGTTAAAGCACTACTTGAGGCATCTGCATCCTATATTCAGTTCCTGCTTCAAGTCCCTGCTTTGCTTATGATCCATTTTACTGCTAATGTTCACCCTGAAGGGCATCAGGCAATGTGTCAATAAGTTGAGTACCTGCCATCCATGTGGGAGATCCAAATGAAGTTTCTGGCTCTTGGCCTCGGTCTGGCCCAGTCCTGACTCCTGTGGACATTTGGGAGTGAACCAGTGAATGAATGATCTTTCTATGTCTCTCTGCATCTATTTCTCTTTCTTGTTCTATGTCTTTCCAATAAAAAATAATGAGATAACTATTTGTTTAAGAAACAACAGACTTCTGCTTTCCTCAACTTAATCCATTTCCCCAAGCAAGACATTAATTTTTTGCAGGTGATGTTTTTGGTATTTCTTTCTAACCATAATGCTGTGCTGTATTATTCACTTCAATTTAATGCATTTGCTAGTGTCATTCCTCCATAGAATAGGAGAAATTAGCTTTCCCTGTTTGATATTCAACTCCCATCAACACAGACACACACACACACACACACACACAAACATCTGTCCATCTTCCATCTCCACATTCTATCAACAGTATTAAATCACAACCTACATGAGAATTTAGTGTTTACTTTTGTCATGTGACTGTGATTGCTCACAGCTGAGCTGTGTCTTGAACCTTGTATGCTTTTCCTTTCTTGTACAATTTGCTTTGCTTTGCTGGAGTTGAAGTCTGGTGTTGTTGTTTTCTAATTTTCACTCATTTCTGAAAACTTACAATCAGTGTAACCATAAACCATCTCTCTTGTGCAACTCTCCCATCAGTTTCATGTTTGGTATTACTTTCGTCCACTTCAATGAACAACTTGAGGACCCTCTGTTCTGTTCTCATTTAGACTGGAAGTCTCTTATAGCTAAGCCACAGCTATCACCCTCAACAGCATTGTACCATAAAAATGAATGTGACATATGTAGGGAGGGAGCCTAGAGTATTACAGAAGGCCCTCAGAGTGCTCCCTACTCCAATCCAACTGATGTCCTTATAAAAAGACAAAATTAGACATAAGACAGCAGGGAGAACACCAAGGAAATACAGCAAATAAACAAAGAGAGGTCTTTGACAACTCAAGAAAGCAGCCCAGAAAAGGAGCAAAGTCTGTCAATCCTCCAGAACTCTGAAAAAAAATAAACGTGCATTGTGTAAATCACAGCAAAATAATCGAGGGTGATTTAAAGAAACTAAAACATCAAACTATAAAATTTAAAAATCACAAAATCTGAATAAAACCTTCACTTCTATAGTGATATGAGAATTTAGAGGATATAGGCACAACACCTTTAAAGTCCTAGGAGGCAGTCTGGTTCACAAATTGTATACCCAATCAAACTGCCACAACCCAAATACTGCAGATGATATTTATGGCTATATGAGAACTCAATAATTTGGATGAAATTTTCTTAAGAAAATCCTATAGAATATCATTTAATTAAAAGTAAAACTGAGTGTTTAATAGAAAAATAACTTACCATGAGCAGTAAATTGATTTTAATTTATGACTAAGTCTAAATATTTTAATGTGATTTATGTTTATAGAACAAAATGCATATATTATAAGTCATGTTAATGTAGAAATAATATAACAAATTATAGATAGGAGAGAAAGGAACAATGTAAACTACAATGGCTTTCTCAAATTTAATAGCAATAGTGTCAAAATAGAATTTAATGAATATAAAGCAAATATTAGCAAAATAAGATAAAAGGTAAAGTATTAAGAAAAACAAAATAATCAGCTAAAATTAACAGTGAAGATAGGGACTGGCACTGTGGCGCAGCAAGTTAAAGCTGCGGTCTGCAGCACCAGCATCCAATGTGGGCGCTGGTCCAAGTCCTGGCTGTTCCATTTCCAATGCAGCTCTCTGCTATGGCCTGGGAAAGCAGTAAAAGATGGCCCAAGTCCTTGGGCCCTGTACCTATGTGGGAGAAGCTCCTGGCTCCTGTCTTCAGATCAGCTCAGCTCTGTCCATTGCGGTCTTTAGGGATTGAACCATTGCATGGAAGATCTCTCTCTCTGTTTCTACCTCTCTCTGTAATTCTGTCTTTCACATAAATAAAATAAATTTAAAAAAAAACAGTGAAGATGAAAGGAATAGGCAAAGTAGGAGTAGAAAATTGTGAGTTACATTGAATAGTCTCAGAGAAAATGATCAGTATAGTGCATAAAGCTGTGATTAAAATGGTAATAACTATAAATCTCAAACTGGAATTTGAGATTATGAGAAAAAAAAAACCTATATACCAAATTTCAAAAGAAAGAATAGAGCTTACCCTAGAAAATAGTAAACAAAAAAGTAAAATATAAGAGACCAAGAAAATATTAAAAAAGGGATAATCAACTTTTTTCTAGACATGTCCAGATAGTAAATATTTTAGATTTTGAAGATTGAATGGTCTCAGGTGCAGCTATTCAATGATAGTATAGGAGATACACAGTATATAACACATAGGCAGCAGATATTAAACAGGTATAATCAGATTTGATTTTTGATTTAATAAAACGATTGGCTCACAGATTGAAACAGTAGAGTTGGCCGGTGCCGTGGCTCAATAGGCTAATCCTCCACCTTGCGGCGCCGGCACACCGGGTTTTAGTCCCGGTCGGGGCGCTGGATTCTGTCCCGGTTGCCCCTCTTCCAGGCCAGCTCTCTGCTGTGGTTCAGGAGTGCAGTGGAGGATGGCCCAAGTGCTTGGGCCCTGCACCCCATGAGAGACCAGGAGAAGCACCTGGCTCCTGCCATCGGATCAGCATGGTGCGCCGGCCGCACCAGCCATTGGAGGGTGAACTAACGGCAAAGGAAGACCTTTCTTTGTCTCTCTCTCTCTCACTGTCCACTCTGCCTGTCAAAAAAAAAAAAAAAAAGAAAAAGAAAAGAAACAGTAGAGCATAAGTACACGTTATATAAAAGAGAAACTATTCAAAGTTTTCTTAATGTTAATGACAAAGGGAAGGATGATAATGTACTAATTAAATTCAAAATAGAATCAAAATATTAATAGGCTCTATTTAGGGCAAAGAAAAACACCTTTGAAAGAATAAAGAATGTATTTAATCCATAATGAATATTTAATTGTTATGAATACCTCCACACCAAATTGTCTAACCTATAAATCCACTAACTAAAATTAGAAAATTAAAAGGAGATACAGAGTCCTAACAGAATTAGGAATCATTAATCCATCTCTCTCATTACCTGGTAGGTCAGCTCAGGAAATGTAAATAAATAAAATACCATCAAGAAATGGGAAGTTTCCCAGGTTTTACAAGTTGCAACAGTTTCCCTGACTCTCACAGAGACACTGTTCTCCTGTATCAGAGAACATAAACACCGGCCTATGGACACCAATTTTTCTTGTTTACCTTAAATCTCAATGAAATATTACAAATACAAAAACAATTTACAACATTGATCCTTCAAGTCAAACTGTGAAAACACAATATTCTAAAAGCAGAACGGGAAACCACTCATCATATACAGGAAATGATCAGTACAAGTAACAGCAGATATGCTATCTGCAGCAATGGAGGACACAAGGCAGTGGAGTAGCATGCTCAAAAGTGAAGAGGCAGGAAGAGGGCTGATGACCAAGAATTCTGCATACATGAAAACTATCCTTTGAAAATGAAGGTGATGAGTGGGTACTTAGCCTAGTGATTAAGATACCTACATAGCACATTGGAAAACCTGGGTTTAATTATTCCTGTTTCCAACTACCAACTCTAGCTTCCTGCTAATTCAGACCCTGTGGAACAGCTGTAATGACTCAAGTAATTAGATTCCTGGCTCCTGGCCATGACCCTGGCAAATCCCCAAACTTTCGAAGTGTTTGTGGAGTGATCTAGTGAAAAGGGACTATTTCTTTTTTTTTTTTTTTTTAACATTTTGTTTATTTATTTGACAGGTAGAGTTACAGATAGTGAGAGGGAGAGACAGAGAAAAACGTCTTTCGTCTGCTGGTTCACTCCTCAAATGGCCGCAACGGCCGGAGCTGTGACAATCCAAAGCCAGGAGCCAGGTGCTTTTTCTTGGTCTCCCATACAGGTGCAGGGGCCCAAGGACTTGAGCTATCTTCTAGAGCTTTCCCAGGCCATAGCACAGAGCTGGATTGGAAGAGGAGCTGCTGCAATTAGAACCAGCGCCCATAGGGGATGCCAGCGCCCAGGTGGAGGATTAAACTACTGCACCACAGCGGCGGCCCCGAAATTATTTCTGACTGCCCTTTCTAGAAAGTGGTTGGCAGAAAGCTTCAATTCTTTTTGTGGAATCCTTTATTTAGTTGGATGCTATGGTACATGCTTAGGCAACATATTTTCATATTGTGTAATATTTGAAAAGAATACAGTGTCACAAGAATAAACTTATTGAAAATTACTATATATATATAAATCAAACCTAGATGTTACATCATTGGATATTTAGTTACAAATATTGTTTCACTGAGTCATACCATGCAAATGACAATATGCACTTCTTTCCCCACTTTATGTTCATTGTCACAATTCCCTCACTCTGTGATGTTAATATCTCTATTTTCAAGAAAAGATAATATGTATAAATGTGTATTTGTATAATGTCTACATTTAAAATGAATCTGGACAAATGCTTAAATTAAAATCATTAAATTTAAAACATCATTACAATTTAGAAATCTAGAATAAACACATTTTTTAAAAAAATTACAGTGAAACAAAGACATCCCTAAATGATAAAAGAAACATATATAATTTATTGCTAGCAGAGTTTCCTTATAAAATACAGAAAGTTTTCAGGTTGTGAGAAAATAGCACCATATGGTAACTCCAGTATACAAAACACTAAAAATGGTTACTGTGTGCAATAATGTAAATGGTTGCATAAATATCTTTTACTCATCTCTTTGCATCTTAAAAAGATGTAAAATTATATAGTTACTACAACAACATTATTAGGTAATGACTTTTAGGTTGATATAATGGTGATTGACAAACCCTTACATTTTATTTAGCAGGAAAATCCTTAAACACTCGTTCAATTTTAAAGGACAATTTTCCTAGGTTTAGCATTCCTGATGGACAGATTTTTTTTATTGTTTGTTTGTTTCCTATCAGGACTTTAAATATATCATTCCACTCTCTTGTAGCACCAAGAGATTATGGTGGCAAATCTTCAGAGAGTCTGATGGATGTCATTTCATACATACCAAGTCAATCTTCTCTTGTTGTTTCCACTGTTCTATCTTTAACTTAAAGCAATTGAGTTATTTATATCTCTTTGTAGAACTCTTTAGATACCAACTATTTTCAGTATTTTTGGATTCATAAACAAGAATAAGCATAAGCCTCTCCTGATTCAAACCCCATTAAAATCTCATACATTACTATTTTATGAAAGTTTATAGATCTGATGATTTCAAACTCTTGCAGAAAATAGGAAGGATAAAATTCCCGTACCACTGAATGAGATTAGTGCAACCATAATTTGGAAAAGGTGGCAAAAAAAGATATACAAATTTTAAGGTCTATCGGATTTTCTTTTGTATGTGTACTGTCTCAAGCTGTGCTCCTCAAACTAATGTGAATAGGAATCACCTTGGGAGCTTGTAAAGTTAAGGTGCTGTAAAGTTAAGGTGCGTAGTCCAGAGGAGTGGGGCCGGATATTTGCACCTGTTCTCAAGTGATCACGATTTTACTGATTCAGGATCAATGTTGTGGTGCAGTGTTTAATCCACTGCCTGCAAACCAGCAACTCATATTATAGTGCTGCTTCAATTCCCAACTTTTCTGCTTTTGATTTAGCTCCCTGCTAATGTGTCTGGGAAAGCATAGGAAGGTGTTCCAAGTACTTGAGCCCCTGCCACCCACATAGGAGATCCAGAGGAAGTTCCAGGCTCCTGCTTTTGGACTTGTATAGTCCAAGCCATTACAAGCATTTGAAGAGTGAACCAGTGACGGGAAATCTCTCTCATGCTCTCTCTCTCTCCTCTCTCTCTCTCTCTCTTTTCTTTTTTTTAAATTTTTTTTGACAGGTAGAGTTATAGACTGTGAGAGAGACAGAGACAGAGAGAAAGGTCTTCCTTCCATTTGTTTCACTCCCCAAATGGCCACTATGGCCAGTGCAGCGTCGATCTGAAGCCAGGAGCCAGGTGCTTCTTTCTGGTCTCCCAGTGGGTGTAGGAGCCCAAGACTTGGGCCACCCTCCACCGCCCTCCCTGGCCACAGCAGAGAGCTGGACTGGAAGAGAAGCAACCAGGACTAGAACCCGGTGCCCACATGGGATGCCGGCGCTGCGGGTGGAAGATAAACCAAGTGAGCCACGGCACTGGCCACCCTCTCTCTCTCCTTTCTCACTCTGATTTTCAAATAAATAAAATAAACCTTAAATAAACCAAGTTTGCTGTTTTATAATACACTTACTATAATGAATATGTGACAGAATGTTTGTCATAGCATTGTAGTTGATAAAAGTTGGATAACTTAAGTTTACCACTAACAGAATGGAAAAACAAGTTGACATAACTGCAGCAAAAAAAAAGTACTATTGTACACTAATGACATTAATAGTTTAAATGAAATATTACCTGGAAGGCAACACAAGAGAACATAGCTAATATAGAGCTATCTGCATATATCACACAGTAAAGAATGTTGAGAGCAATTAGCATGTACTAGAAGAATCAATACATTGCTCGTAGTGCAAAATTATTTAAATTACAAAATGATACAACATGTTAATTAGAAAGGATATATACATCATGCAATATAATAATTATGGAATATATGTGGCAGAGATAGGAATAGAAATTATCAACAGAAAAACTTAGAAATATTTACTTGAGTAGCAGAGGAAGAAGAAAACATGATTGGGAAGTGTTTGGCAGGTCACTTAGTTCTGTTTCATGGAATCATTTCTTTAACTGGATGCTGTGGTTCATGCCTATTCAACATACTTTTTTATTGTGTAGTATTTATAAAGAATACAATCTCACAGGAATAAACTTACTAGGATCTCTGTCCTTAATGTGTTGTGCTATGTGAATTAACGGTATAACTAGTACTCAAACAATACTTTACACTTTGTGTTTATGTGTGGTGCAAACTGTTGCAATCTTTACTTAGTATATACTAAATTGATCTTCTGTATATAAAGAAAATTGAAAATGAATCTTGATGTGAATGGGATGGGAGACGGAATGGAAGATGGGACGTTGTGGGTGAGAGGGAGGTTATAGTGGGAAAAAGCTGCTGTGATCCAAAAGCTGTACTTTGGAAATTTATATTTATTAAATAAAAGTTAAAAAATTACTAGAGATATATACATCAAACCTGGATGTTACATCATTGGATATTTTGTTATAAATATTTTTCACTGAACCATACCATGCAAATGATAATGCACTCTTCTTTCCATACTTTATGTTTTTTGTTATGAACCCCTCACTCTGTGATATTGACATCTCTCTTTTCAAGAAAAAATAGTAGGTATATGTGTGTATTTATATGATGTCTAAATTAGGAGTGAATGTGGAAAAATGTTTAAATTTTTAAAAAAAGAAGCTTCTAATATGACTAGTAAAAGTTAAAAGGGAAAAGTAAACCTTCTCCTTAAATTAAAAAAATCATAAAATCCCCAAATTTCCCTAAATTAATCTATAAATGTAACTAAATTGATTACTATACATTAGTTACTATACATTAGTTATCCCCACAATATTTAAAGAGCCATAACATCCTTAATTGATATAAATAAATAAAAAATCAGAAACCACTAGAAAATTCTGAAATAGAAGAGTTATAAGCAAAATTACCCTAATTAATATTAAAAGCAATTATTAACCCATGGTAATTAAAGGTAGGATCCTAATGTAGAAAAAAAAAATAAACAGAGCAAAGGAACAGGATTGAAGTCCAGAATTATGAGGATATTTTCAAAAATTCATGGAAAAATTGAATTGCAATGTTTAGTTTGGTACAACTTTTGAATCCTATGCATTTTTTCATTGTATACACATTCCCTGATTCCCTGAACAATTGGAAAGTTCCTTATATGCATAGATTTCAAAACTTTGAATGAGTTTTGAAGTAACCTTGTAGACCTAAAGATAGAAATGGTGTGTATACATGTGATGATAATGAAATGTAAGAAACCTAATCATATATATATTCAATAAACAGTAAATAGACAACATCAGCTATAACTCAGATAGTAAAATTAATCCTGATTGAACAAACATCCAAATAAGAGAAATAAAATAAACAGTTTTCTAAAAAATACTAGCTATCTTTGTGCTCCTTGCACAAAAATCTGTTTTCAAAATACAGTGGAGATAAATCCCATTCACAATAGCTACAAAAAAAATCAAATATCTTGGAATCAACTTAACCAAGAATGTCAAAGTTCTCTACAATGAGAATTACAAAACTTTAAAGAGAGAAATAAAGAGGATACCAAAAAATGGAAAAATCTTCTATGTTCATGGATTGAAAGAATCAATATCATCAAAATGTCCATTCTTCCAAAAGCAATTTACAGATTCAATGCAATACCAGTCAAAATGCCAGACATTCTTCTCAGATCTGGAAAATAATGATGCTGAAATTCATATGGAGGCACAAGAGACCTCAAATATCTAAAGCAATCTTGGACAACAAAAACAAAGCCAGAGGCATCACAATACCAAATTTCAAGACATACTGCAGGGCAGTTATAATCAAAACAGCATGGTACTGGTACAGAAACAGATGGATAGACCAATGGCACAGAATAGAAACACCAGAAATCAATCCAAACATCTACAACCAACATATTTATTTGATCAATGAGCTAAACCAATTCCTGGAGCAAGGACTGTCTATTCAACAAATGATGCTAAGAAAACTGAATTTCCATGCAGAAATGAAGCAGGACCCTTACCTTACACCTTACACAAAAATGCACTCAACTGGATTAAACATCTAAATCTACAACCTGACACCATCAAACTTTTTGACATTGGAGAAAACTTGCAAGATATAGGCACCAGCAAAGACTTCTTGGAAAGACCCCAGAGGCACAGGCCAGAATTACCAAATAGGATTATATCAAATTGAGAAGTTTCTGTACTGCAAAAGAAACAGTCAGGAAAGTGAAGAGGCAACTGAAAGAATGGGAGAAAATATTTGCAAATTATGCAACTGATAAAAGATTAATAATCGGAATCTAAAAAGAAATCAAGAAACTCCACAACAACAAAACAAACAGCCCACTTAAGAGATGGGCCAAGGACCTAAACAGACATTTTTCAAAAGAGGAAATCCAAATGGCCAACAGACACATGAAAAAATGTTCAGGATCACTAGCCATCAGGGAAATGCAAATCAAAACCATAATGAGGTTTCACCTCACACCAGTAAGAATGATTTCATACAGAAATCAACTAACAACAGATACTGGCGAGGATGTGGGGAAAAAGGCACACTAATCCGCTGATGGTGGGAATGCAAACTGGTAAAGGCACTATGAAAATCAGTCTGTAGATACCTCAGAAGCCTGAATATAACCCTACCATACAACCCAGCCATACCGCTCCTTGGAATTTACCCAAAGGAAATTATATTGGCGAATAAAAGAGCTATCTGCACCTCAATGTTTATTACAGCTTAATTTACAATAGCTAAGACATGGAATCAACCTAAAGTCCATCCACAGAACACTGGTAAAGAGATCATGGGATACATACTCTATGGGATACTATACAGCAGTAAAAAAAAAAAAAAAAGAAAGAAAGAAAAGAAATCTAGTCATTTGCAACAAAATGGAGGAATCTGGAAAACATCATGCTTAGTGAAAAAAGCCAGCCCCAAAGGGACAAATATCATATGTTCTCCCTGATCTGTGACAACTAACTGAGCACCAAAAAGGAAACCTGTAGAAGTAAAACAGACACTATGAGAAGCAATGACTTGATCTGCCCTTCTCCTGACTGTTGAGGAACAGCTTATGATTTTATTCTCTTTAGTATTTTCTTTTTGTACTGAATACCATTGGTTGAACACTTTAACACACAATTATACTTAGGTGTTTAAATTTAACTGAAAAGTGATCCCTGTTAAATGTAAGAGTGGGAATAAGAGAGGGAAGAGATGTACAGTTCAGCACACACTCCCTCGGACTTACCCCTGAGGGTAAAGCTAAAAAGTTGCCATGGGAATCCAAATCCCATTAAGTTGGCATGTACCAATCTTACTAGTTAAAATTATCAGTTTAAGTTCATAACTGATCAAAAAGATAGGATTAAGTGTCAAAG
The DNA here is from genome assembly GCF_964237555.1 of Oryctolagus cuniculus. Taxonomy (NCBI): domain Eukaryota; kingdom Metazoa; phylum Chordata; class Mammalia; order Lagomorpha; family Leporidae; genus Oryctolagus; species Oryctolagus cuniculus. The sequence goes on from NC_091434.1 coordinate 124,670,901, forward strand.
GGATCACATAAATAAGACTAGTGTCTGCTAATAATAATTGACAGAATTAAAAAGGAGGGAACAATCCAACATGTGAACTGGAATACACAGAAGACTCATAGTATGCCAAATGCCTTAAACAGCACTCTGGCCTCAGATTCAGCCCTTAAGGCATTCGGATTTGGCTAAAAAGCACATGAAAGTTTCTCAGGTATGGAAAGCCAAGACACTGTGGCAAAAAAATGACCTAAATGAAAGATCTCTGTGTGTGAGGTCCCAGCGCAAAGAAGGAGGTAACTTTCTCTGAAGGGAGGAGACAACTTCCACTTTGATTATGGCCTTGTCTAAATAAGGTCGGAGTCTGTGAACTCAGGAGGCTTCTATAGCCTTGGCAGCTCATGACAAGAGCCTCAGGTGATTGCTGACATCACAAGAATGTCAATTGCTAAATCAACAACGGGAATCACTGTGCACCTGCTCCCCATGTAGGAAGTCTGTCCTTAATGTGTTGTGCTATGAGAATTAATGGTAAAACTAATCTTCAAACAGTAATTTATACTTTGTATGTCTATGTGGATGTAAACTGTTGAAATTTTTACTCAGTAGAGTTGATCTTCTGTATATAAAGATAATTTAAAATAAATCTTAATGAAAAATGGGATGGGAAAGGGAGTAGGAGATGGGATTCTCATTTCTTTAAACACGCAACACTTCTTAGTCTTTAGAATCATCAAGCTCCTTTCTTGGAGCTATTTATATCCTATATAATTAAGAAGATATAAGTGATGACTACCCTGATTTGTTCATCTCCCACTAAATAAATGGATTGAATTACCATACTCTACCCCATAAAATATCCAATTTAAATAGTAAAACATAAAAATATAATAAATTGCTATGAATCTTAGTGACCCTACTGTAACTATAGAACACTTGTGCTAATTATTCTAAACTAACTATATTTTGGTTCCAGTTATGCCTAACCTACCTTGACACCCTGCCCTCCCTGAATTAAAAAAAAAAAAAGAAAAGAAGAAGAAAAAAAGAAAAATTCCACAAGTCTGAAAGGAAACCCAAAGTCAAAGTCAAGATCTAAATGAAAGCTTTGCAATTCATACTACAGATAACTAGGTAACATCTTCAATAAATAAACAGCCATTCAAATTAATAGAACAATCCAATGAGTCTGTTAGGAAAATGGCAAAAGATGTAAGCAAATAGCTCAGAAAATGAAATACAAATGGCTTTCAGTGACTGAAAAGATGCACAATTTCAAGTAAAATTAAAATTAAAATTACAATAGGAGTGGTAAAGTTCAAGCTAGTTTATAATGTACTGCCTGGTTTGAAAGAGAAATGGAAATCATACTTTCCTGGATAAAGTATAACATTATAATGCTCTGTGGGATTGATTTGGCATTTAAGATGCACACTAACTTTGGCACAGCACTTCAGTTTCTGTGATGATATCCTGCAGGTACATGAGCATATATGGAAAGTAAGAAATGTACAGGTAGCATTTTGAACATGTGGGTGTATTCAGAAAATATGTGAACAATTCATGTCCATCAGTGGAGGACTGGTACAGTTGATGGAGTTCACTGAATATTATACTGCTGTGGAAAAAAAATATATATATATACATATATACATATATTTATGTAGAATCTTTGAAGTATAAATACAAACTACAGACAGAACAAGGGATAGAACAGTGTATGTAATTCGATAGCTCTATATACGTTCTCAACAGAATATTCCTGGAAAGACACACAGGAATGTGATAATAATGGTTATGGGGTTTGATGGGGAAGTAACCAAGGAATGTAAACAGAGACATGATTTTCACTATGCATATAAGTGAATTGCTTCAATTTTGTAAAATATTTGCATAAGACTGGAAAAATTAATTACAAGCTATGCATATTAGTACTTAATCTTCATTCTAAAATTCTGTTTTTCTGAAATTAAAGGCAAAGAGAGGCCAAATATTCTACATTGCAAATCAGATATCTGAACACCACTGCAGGAGGTGTTCAAAAGAGATTCTATAGTCACACATTGTGCATCATAATATTGATTTGAGTAACAGCATTGAAAGACTGATCAGGAAGTTGAGAAGGCTGGAAAGTAGTAGGCAATCTACAAAAGGCTGTTGGAATACTGTGGCCTCATCTCACACAGCCCCGCTTGTGGAAGAGGATGGGTAATTTCCCTTTACTTTGATAGTGATGAGAGGAGATTAACACAACCCACAGAGAGCTTCAGGGAGTGAAGTTCAGCAGCACTCATCCCTGATTGTATTATTTGTGGGGGACTGAACTCCAGAATCTGAAGACAATTGATAAGGAAAAATAGTCTAACTATTTTGGGCAAAGTTAGATGTTTCACTGTGAGCCTCTTTGGACTACAGTGATGATGGTTTATTGGACAATTTTGAAAATAACTTACGCAGGAGAGGGTTTCTTGACATTTAACCTCACCATGAATTCTCTGTCTCTTGAGGCTGGCTTTTGTGGATGGAAGTTCACTAGGTACACTATCAGACATTGTAGAAGTTGAGGAGCTATGTGCCCAGGGAACTCTGTCAAATAAATGTCTGGGCCTGCCATGAGGCACAGAATTTATAAGTAGAATCCACTGGGCCAGGCAGACTGAATTTGCTCTAATAGTACCAAAAGAGATCAAAAGGAGAACTGGAGATCCTGAGATCCTAAGCAGAGAATACTGAAGATTTTCAAGAGGTCCACAATAGCAGGAAGCTAAATCTTACTGCTTCAAGGGGTAATGGGTGTATGAAAGAATATTCATTCCAACATTTACCAGGTAGAGGCTGGAACTTTGGTAAACCTGTCTGCAGAGATGAGGACAGAAGACATACCACTTGCAACAAAGAGTGGGGAGAGAAATACACTGCCTTTTGCTTTCCCCTTTGTTTCAATCTCAAACTAATGCCTCTGTAGAACAAGCATAGCAAGAAGTTCATACCTTGCTGAGAGTGCATAGAGCAAGGGCCAGTTTTTCTGAATTACATAGCAGAGAAGGTTGAGGAGGCATTTGAGGGTAGGGTCCCCAAATCAGCCAAAAAACCACTGCAGTTGCCTGAGCGCTTCAATGTCCTGTTTTCTGTGGTGATCAGTAGAGATGCAAGAAAGAAGGATCTCAACATAGGGAACAGAATGACCCAGGCATTCTCTTCATCTTCCTGTCACTGGCCACTGCCATCTTCCCCAAGACACACACATAGACATACACACACACACACACACACACACGTGCGCATGCCAACAGAGCTCCCTATCCTCCACTGGGAGACACTAATCTGTGGCAGATGAGAAGGCATGGTGAGAATGGCTCAAGTACCCCCCACTCTAACCATGGCTCACATTATGTTGGTTGCAGACTTTGCAAGACACACTCTCCCATCACCAACTGAATATATCCACCAGCTGTTCTGGTATTTCTCCCAAAGAAAGAACATAAAAGTTAGCATTCTGATTCAAATCTTGGTCTCTTGATATAATCTCACTCAAGTTGATTATCCCTCAGAAATGAAATGCCCTTTTCTGTTAAAAAGAGAATGACAATGTCAATCCTTTAGCTTCCATGGGCTTAATATTCTAGCTTTGATGCAGGTAGTTGCTTGATAGTGTTGTCCCATGTGAATAGTTTCATTAATTGGAATGTTATTAATCTCTCCATTTATAAGTAGTTCATCTGTTAATAAAGCCCAGCTTAAAGTCTCCTTTTCAAAGTGGAATCTCCATTGAAGAGAGGAATACTCTTTATCCATGTGTCTCTTTCTAGCTTGTTTATCCCTTAGTGCAAACATGGAAGTTATTTAAGATATTGAAGATAGAAGGGACAGAATTTTGGCACAGCAATTCAGATGGCACATGGGACTACTATGTCCCATTTTGGAGTATGTGGTTATGTTCTGATTCCTCCACTTAAGATTCATCTTCCTATTAATGTGCACCCTGGGAAGGAGCAAGTGATGGTCCAATTGACTTGTGTCCCTTCCTGTAATATGGGAGAAATAGATGGAGTTTTTAGCTCCTGGTTTCAATCTAACCTAGCCTTGGCTATTATAGCCATTTAGGGAGTGAACTAGTGGATGAAAAATCTCTGTCTATCTCTCTGTGTCTGTTTTTCAAATAAAATTAAAATAAACAAGTTTTAAAAATTAAAGGTGGAGGTTATGGGTAATGAAAGACTGAGAAAGCATAATTTCCACGATGGACTGCATTCATGCTGGTTCTTCTGTGTACAATCACCACTCACTGTTCATATCTTTCCAGACTCAGTTACTCTACTTCTTGATTACTTAGGGAGTTGGGAAAGATTAATCTTGTCTTCTGTAGTTATACCATCTATGAAAATGGATGTAATTATAGTTCCTGTATTATGGGTCAATTGGGAAATGTTAGTTGCTTTGTTTAAGAAATGTACAGCTACATCTGGGGCATGATACACACTAAAAAAAGGTCTGGTAGTATTCTTTGGATAATGGATAAGCCTGTAGGTCTCCTAACAAAGAATTCATATTCATTCTGTATGATTTCTTTCTTTGTTTTAATTTTTATTTATTTATATATTTGGAAGTCAGAATTACACAGAGATAAGAAAGGCAGAGAGAGAGGGAGAGGTCTTCCATCCGATGGTTCACTCCCCAATTGACTGCAATGGCTGGAGCTACACTGATCCAAAGTTAGGAGCCAGGAGCCTCTTCCAGGTCTCCCAGTTGGGTGCAGGGGCCCAAGGACTTGGGCCATCTTCTACTGCTTTCTCAAGTCACTGCAGAGAGCTGGATCAGAAGTGCAGCAGCAGGGTTTCGAACTAGTGCACATATGGGATGCCGGCGCCTCAGGCCATGGCGTCAATCTGCTGCACCACAGCACTGACCCCATGATTTCCTTCTCAAACATTTTTATATTTGTTATTTTATCCATTTTTTAGCCATCCATTTTTTAAAAAAGATTGTTTTCCATACTTATAACCACCATGGGGAACTCACATGGACATGTAATTCTCCAAATGTTTGATTGGTCCAGTCTATTTCATAGGTGCTTTTCCTATAAAAATCATAGAAATTTGTATAAAAATAGACACATTCATCTGAGTTGCATCACACGGGAAAATGGAAATCTTATCTATGACTATGTGTTGGTATGTACTTAAAAATACTACCTTGGTTCCAGGTCTTAGCTATTGTGAATTGAGCTGCAATAAACATTGAGGTGCAGACAACTTTGTTGTTTGCCAATTTAATTTCCTTTGGGTAAATTCCAAGGAGTGGGATGGCTGGGTTGAATGGTAGGGTTATATTCAGGTTTCTGAGGAATATCCAGACTGACTTCCATAGTGGCTTAACCAATTTGCATTCCCACCAACAGTGGGTTAGTGTCCCTTTTTCCCCACATCCTCTCCAGCATCTATTGTTGGTAGATTTCTGAATGTGCGCCATTCTAACCCGGGTGAGGTGAAACCTCATTGTGGTTTTGATTTGCATTTCCCTAATTGCTAGTGATCTGGAACATTTTTTCATGTGTCTATTGGCCATTTGGATTTCCTCTTTTGAAAAATGTCTGTTTAGGTCCTTGGCCCATCTCTTAAGTGGGCTGTTTGTTTTGTTGTGGAGTTTCTTGATTTCTTTGTAGATTCTGGTTATCAACCCTTTATCTGTTGCGCAGTTTGCAAATATTTTTTTCCCATTCTGTCGGTTGTCTCTTCACTTTCCTGACTGTTTCTTTTTTTTTTTTATTTAGTAAATATAAATTTCCGAAGTACAGCTTATGGATTACAATGGCTTCCCCCCCATACCGTCCCTCCCACCCACAACCCTCCCCTTTCCCACTCCCTCTCCCCTTCCATTCACATCAAGATTCATTTTCAATTATCTTAATATACAGAAGATCAGCTTAGTATACATTAAGTAAGGATTTCAACAGTTTGCTCCCACACAGAAACATAAAGTGAAAAATAATAGATGATTTTTTTTAAATGATGATGAAATCAGATCAGACCTATTGTCATGTTTAATCCCAGTGAGAGTCAAGTTGGGAAGTTCTTTCTCAGCCATGGCATTGCCTGTGTATACAAAGGCTGTTGATTTTTGTGCATTGATTTTATATCCTGCTACTTTTCCAAACTCTTCTATGAGTTCCAATAGCCTCTTAGTAGAGTTCTTTGGATCCCCTAAATAAAGAATCATATCATCTGCAAAGAGGGATAGTTTGATTTCTTCCTTCCCAATTCGTATCCCTTTAATTTCTTCTTCTTGCCTAATAGCTCTGGCTAAAACTTCGAGAACTATATTGAATAGCAGTGGTGAGAGTGGGCATCCCTGTCTGGTACCAGATCTCAGTGGAAATGCTTCCAACTTTTCCCCATTCAATAGGATGTTGGCCGTGGGTTTTTCATAAATTGCTTTGATTGTATTGAAGAATGTTCCTTCCATATCCAGTTTGCTTAGAGTTTTCATCATGAAAGGGTGTTGTATTTTATCAAATGCTTTCTCTGCGTCTATTGAGATAATCATATGGTTTTTCTTCTGCAGTCTGTTAATGCGGTATATCACGTTGATTGTTTTGCGAACACTGAACCATTGCTGCATACCAAGGATAAATCCCACTTGGTCTGGGTGGATGATCTTTCTGATGTATTGTTGCATTCTATTGGCCAGAATTTTATTGAGGATTTATGCATCTATGTTCATCAGGGATATTGGTCTGTAATTCTCTTTCAATGCTGCATCTTTTTTCGGCTTAGGAATTAAGGTAATGCTGGCTTCATAAAAAGAATTTGGGAGGACTCTCTCTTTTTCGATTGTTCTGAAGAGTTTGAGAAGAATTAGAGTTAGTTCTTCTTTAAATGTCTGGTAGAATTCAGCAGTGAATCCATCTGGTCCTGGGCTTTTCTTTGTTGGGAGGGCCTTTATTACTGTTTCAATTTCTGTCTCAGTTATGGGTCTGTTTAGGTTTTCTATGTCTTCCTGGTTCAATTTAGGTATGTTGCATGTGTCCAGGAATCTATCCATTTCTGATAGATTTCCCTGTTTGCTGGCATACAAGTCCTTGTAGAAGACCTAAATGAAAGATCTCTGCTAGTGAGATCCCAGTGGAAAGAACGGGCCATCAAAGAGGGAGGTACCTTTCTCTGAAGGGAGGAGAGAACTTCCACTTTGACTATGACCCTGTCAGAATAAGATCGAAGTCGGTGAACTCAAAAGGCTTCCTTAGCCTTGGCAACTCATGACTAGGCCTAGTCTAGGGAAATTACTGACGCCATAAACAAGAGTGTCAAATTGTTAAGTCAACAACAGGAGTCACTGTGTACTTACTTCTCATGTGGGATCTGTCCTTAATGTGTTGTCCAATGTGAAGTAATGCTATAACTAGTACTGAAACAGTATTTTACACTTTGTGTTTCTGTGTGGGTGCAAACTGATGAAATCTTTACTTAATATATACTAAATTGATCTTCTGTATATAAAAATAATTGAAAATGAATCTTGATGTGAATGGAAGGGGAGAGGGAGCGGGAGATGGGAGGGTTGCGAGTGGGAGGGAAATTATGGGGGGGAGCCATTGTAATCCATAAACTGTACATTGGAAATTTATATTTACTAAATAAAAAAAAAATAGTACCTTGGAGTCTTTATGTGAAATTTAAGTATGAACTAAGTAGCTTTCATCTCTTCTGCCAGGAAGGAAAAATGAATTAATATTCTAACGTCTCTAATTTTTTTAAAGATTTATTTTATTTATTTGCAAGACAGAGTAACAGAGAGAGGTAGAGACAGAGAGAGTGACGTCTTCCATCTGCTGATTGACTACCCAGATGGCCACAACACCGGAGCTGTTTCAATCCAAAGCCAGGAGCCAGGAGTTTCTTCCAAGTCTCCCACATGGGTGCAGGGGCTCAAGGACTTGGGCCATCTTCTACTGCTATACCAGGCCATAGCAAAGAGCTGGATCAGAAGAAGAGCAGCTGGGACTAGAAGTGGCACCCATATGGGATACCAGTGCTTCAGGCCAGTAGCGTCGGCCCTCATCTGATTTTTTATTATATTTTCTTATAAAGGACTTTGACTTTGTCACTGTCTCTAGAGGAGTCTATTCAATCCTGCCACATTTTCTTACTCTATGCAGTTGGTAATCAACAAAGGAGAGAAATAAATTATCAATGTATCTACTCAGCGGAGGCCCTAGTCTCAGTGAGTGATCACTTCTAAGTTGACAGCTTCATGGCTTCTCATATCTTATACTTCTCTACCCTTTATCTTGCCAATGGGATGGTTTTCAAATTAAACCTTAGACATTCATGTTCCTCAGAAGTCATGAGTTTGATTGTCTTGGCTTTTGCCTTTCAGGTATTCTAATGAACATCTGTCATTTTTAGATCAATATAATTTAAAATGCCTCTTGTTTATTTTCTTTTCCTTTCCCCTTTCCTAGTAAAAGTTGTAGTACAACCCACATTCCAACCCAAACTCCCCACATTCATACTCCTCTACTAGCAATGACACATCAAGTCTGGTTGTTTTATGTCCAATTTGTTTATTGTGATGAGAAATGAGAGAATCTTTGGCAGAGATCATTAATTTTATAGCTTGTGTTTCAAAAAGTAGTTCCTGGGCTATTTACATCTCTTCATATTAACACCTGAGAAAATGAGTTTGCTGAAGACATAAAACTTGAAAGCAAAGTGTGTTTACTGTCCCCCACTAAATATAATTCATGACTCAGAACAGATCTTTATGACTCATGATCAAATATTTTCCTGGAGTTGCATTTGATGTCTGCTGCAGTGACACTGGAATGTCTTTGGGTCCTTTGACTTTGCACATTTACCTTTCTGTGGATTTTGATATTCAATATGAAATTATTAAAATTTACCTTGACAGGGACAAACACACTTTGATTTAGTTGGTATGACTGTCACGTGTTGCAAAAGGTTTTCATCTAGAAATAAATTACCTATTTGATGAGAGGAGAGATTGAATGGTGCCTGAGAGACTCCGCGGTGTCATTGTTGTGAGAGTGGAGGTAAAAAAACTGCTAGTCTTAGCTACACAAGGACCAAGTTTATTTTAGCCACAACATACATACAATGCTTAGCACACAACCTGCACTCAAAGTTGGAGATTATATAACGAGATAACTTCTACTTTCTTTTCCTCTTCCTTATTTTGCCTTCTTCTAGGGCATGTTTAGTGGTCATTTATTATCCAATCAATTAATGATGTGTTCAAGCAGAAGATAGCTTTCAATTAAGAGGTGCTGTAAAGCAGGATAGATTCTGAGAATAGTTTTACCCAAAGCCTTCTCTGAGCCAGATCATCCTAAATACTGCCCTCCAGACTTGGGCCTGCCTGATATCATCAGCATCAATCAAAATTAATTTAAATATTATATATAAAACTACTGCCATATGTTCTATTTAGCATGACTAGAGTGAAATATGAGTATACATTTTAATATTTTCTTTGGACTTTTCCTCAGGATGCATACTGATTTACTACATTTATTTATACAATCTTCAAAATTTAGTGAAATAATGGGGAAAATGCACACAAGGAAACAAGTGAGCAAAAGGGAGGAGGAGAAGGAAATAGGTGGGTTAAAGGGAAAAGAGGTGAAAATCTCCAGGAAGTCGTTCTACATTCTGGAAGAAAGAAAAATATTAGAAATTTACAATTGTGCCAAGAACTAAGTCCAGAGAAGCAGAAGGAATCGGAGGCATGGGCTGTTCCTCTTACAGGGAGATGTTACTGCTGAGCAGAGAATGCAGAGCAGGAAGAGGGCAGGACTCAGGATAACAACAAGCAGAGGTTTTGCTTCTCTCCTAAGCCACCCCATGTGGAGCTGCAGGCACCACACTGCAGAGAAAGAGGATTCCCATTCATCCGTAGTTTAGGTTATTCCCAGGGAGTCAGCGCTTCTTATTTGTCCCATTGTAAGGACTTCTTTGGAATTGTGGAGTGAAAGTGGAGCAGGTACTCTCATACTACCGGTCTCATTTTTAAGCAACTAAAGTGAAATCTTTCATTCTAACTAGAGTATCCACATATGAAGCTAATAATATGTCCCAGCCCCTTCAAACATGGAAACCTATGAGGAAACTGGATTACTCAACGGCAGAGAAAGGCCATGACAGTTTTTATACTGACCAATAGTTTCCTTCATCCATGAATGTGAATAAATCTACATGAAATCTCCAGACTTCCAGAGAAAAAAATCCAATGCAACAATCAAATGGGACATTGCAGAAACAAAATGCATGGACCCACATATCAAACAGGTATTTGAGGGGAAAAAAAGATAACTTAAGGGAGAAAGCACTCAGACACATGCCTTGAGCCTGGCACTGTGATAATAGAGAGGTTTGATCATAGAAAGTAAGATAGATGATGAGTTTACACTCTCATGGGTGCAGCAGACATTAAAGACATTTGCAAACATAATGTCATGTAGCAGTAAGTAATAAAAACCTAATTAAGTAGATCAAAGAATTAAGGAGTTGTAAGCAACAGAGTTGGCTTTGTATGAAAACAGCAGAACAAATGCACTAATAAGATCTCAAGGACACATGAAGAATCAGGTTTTGGTGTGAACCGAGTGGAGCCACAAGACTGTTGCAGTGGTAGAATCCAGTGCTGTCTCCAGTGCACCATCAGCTTCAGAAGTCCCAGGAACCACTGCAAAGGTGGCCTTGAGAAGGCCTCTGTAGCTGCCCCTCTGCCAGGAAAAGTCCCATCACTCAACCACATGAGTAGTTTCCGATTTAAGGTCTTAGCTGCTATAAACTGAGCTTCAAAGAACATGGGGGTACAGATAACTCTTTCATATGCTGATTTCATTTTGTTTGCATAAATTCCCAGGAGTGGGATTGCTGGGTCATATGGTTGTGGGTGCATATGGCAGAGCCTTGACCTAGCAACCAGGAAGATTGTGGAAGTTAGTACCTACATCTTCAGTTATAGAGGTCAGGACAGAACATTTCTCTTCAGTGAAGGATTTCTGAAGCTTAGAAAGTGATTTATAAAGACAGAGTGACTAAACCAAATGACAGACCCCCACCACAGTGGACAGAAGGATCTGTCATGTTTCCATCCTCTTCCACATTCAATGCTTATGCTTCCTCATCTCAAAAATGAAAGGTTACCACTCATTTCTGAGGCCTTTCATATTTCCCTGTTGAAGATTCAGTTATTCAAAGAGAAAAGACCAGGTGATGGTTCAAATGTGATGTTCAGAAAGTAGACAGATGGGGCAAAATGGAAAGAGTTTTCTGAGTCAAACTAGGAATCAAGTGTAGCCTTTGTTTGGAAAATGACAGAATGTGTACTTAAAAAGATAAACAGAGAGAGTGATGGAGAGAATATAGTATACAGAAACTGACTCATGCATCCATGAGACTGTTGGTTGGGAAACATGAATCAATTGAACTGATTCAAGAAGGAAACTGTAAAACTCCCTAATCTCACAACCTATCATAGAGGTAAATTTTCTACACATGAAACTTAACAATACTGAGTGTCTTATCTAAGGTGGGAAAAGTCTAAGACAATAAGAAAGTGCCACTCATTCAGCCACTGATTCATTCAGCGAACATGTTGTTCCATCTCTGGCATTTATGAAAGTTGAAATATATACTGTTTGGACTTACAGTCTATATTTCTATGAATGATTACATCATTATGACAAGCATCAATAACCATATTATGATCTCAGACAATAGGCTTCTAACAGTTTGGTAGCATTATTTTTATTTTCAAGAGGAGATTCAGTGGCATATTCTTTTTTAAAACATTGATTTTATTTACCTGAAACTCAGAGTCAGAGTGAGAGAGAGGTCCTCCATCCTCTGGTTTACTCCCTAAATGGCTGCAACAACCAGAGCTTAACCAAGACAAAGCCAGGAGCTAGGAGCCTACTCCACATGTCCCAGACGGGTTCAGGGGCCCAAGCATCCAGGCCATTCTCCACTGCCCTCCTAGGCACATCAACAGGGAGCTGGATTGGAAGGGGAACAGCCAGAACCTGAAATGGAGCCCAGATGGGATGCAGTGCCACAAGCAGCCACTCAACTAGCTACAATGCTGACAGGTAAGAAAAGGTGACACTAAGGGGATAATGAGAGGATTTTTGTTCCAGAAAAAGAGAAAGAGAAAACATATGACTGGAGAGAATTCAATGTAAAAGAAAAGTATTTGAGGTCTGTGAAGATCTGTGCAGTTAAGATGGTATTTACACACAAAGGAAAGATTCTGGAGATCAACACATGAGCCATGTCACATTTGGAGTTCTGGGTCCCACTAAGGCATTGGGGGTTCCATACTGAAAGTGACCATGTGGCACTGAAGGATTTGGGACAAAGGAATAACAGGGTTAGATTTGAAGAAAAGGTTTATTGGTTGGAAGCAACAGGACAAATAGGAAGATTATTTATTTATTTATTTACTTATTTTGTCTTTAAACTTAGCCAGGAGCCAGGATTCTCTTCCAGGACTCCCATGTAGGTACAGGGGCCCAAGGATTTCGGCCATCTTCTGCTTTCCCAGGCCATAGCAGAGAGCTGGATCGGAAGAGGAGCAGCCAGGACTAGAACCAGCGCACATATGGGATGCCAATGGTTTAGGCCAGGACTTTAACCCACTGTGCCACAACACCAGCACCCAGGAAGATTATTTTAACCACAAAGGAAACATGCACTGACTGATTTAGGGAAAGATGGTGGAGATGAACAAAATGATAAGATAGATTCAAAAGAAACTATGATCAACACAAATCATATATGTGAGGAAATGGGATAATTACTTTCCTTTAGCCATTCCAAATGTAAACAACAGGTTTACTCAATAAATGTATGCCACTTTCTTTTGTCAATAAAAAATAAACAAAGGAAAAAATATGGAAGATCACACAAAAGCATACACAGAAATATACACCTGAATGTAGCTTTCATGAGCTCTGCCATGTTACTTTCAATCTCTCTCTCTCTCTCTCCCTCTACATATATATATATATACATACATACATACATATATATATATGTGTGTGTGTGTGAGTGTGTGCGTCTATGCAGGGATATATCAAGCATGCATACATAAAGACGTGGCAAATCTTTCTTAAACTGTTTTGTTATGTCATGTTTGTTCTGTGATCAATACAGAACAAATGATAGCATTTTAACAAAGCTAATATATTCAAGAAACTCTTGAAATATGGAAAATATGAAGTTTTTACTAGATCTTTTCAAAAACAAGTAATATTGTGCTGGAATGAGAAGTCCATGCCAAGATGGCCACTGGCAAGCGAGCATCAGTTACTCAGGAATGGCTTCAGAACCCACCTGGCAAAGGAGCCTGCCTGGCAACAGGCAGTGATTGATTAGGACATAAACTGCCCCTTGACTGGATTGGCTGCCTCAGCTAAATAAGCTGCTGTACCAAATGAAATAAACGAGTCTGCGAGCTGCTTGCCTCTAGCCCGCTTACACTTGACTCCCAGTGTCTGTGTGGTGACTCCACACATCTTGCCCCCACCACACTCCTCTTCTCAGAATGAATCCACAGCAACATCTGGCACTCAACGTGACTGAGAGAGAGACAGCATGTCGGACTTGGCGAGGTCCCCCCTTGAGGCCCCTTGGCGTTTTGTGTGCTGTTCGGTTCTGTGAGGGTGAGCACAGAACAACTTAACTCCCCAGAAAATATAAGACCTGGCTTCTACCTTTAGGGAGCAAAGTGATCAATATAATGAGTTTTGTATGAGTCTGATTTCAGAGAATAATGATGAGAAGTTGACATTAACTAAATAAGCAAAACATACATACAGGTACAAGTGTGCAATTCTAGTGAAGCTAAATTGATCAACTCCGTCTAAATGCACCCTTGTTCTTAGCTGGTGAGTATAGTAACAGAAAGAATGGAGAGGAGGTTGGTTTAAGACACATTGGAAATAAAATAATGGTGTATGGGATAAACAGACTGGTCTTGAAGGAGAGGGGGCTGGAAGGCAGTGACCAGAAAAAATGTAGAGAGAGGTGGAAGAGACAGCTTTGAGAGTTGAGCCAAAGTCCACCACATAGATAAAACAAAAGAGATCACATCAGACGGGGTGTGAGGACAGCAAGCACACAGTGACAAGGCATATTTACAGAACTGTACAAGTGACTGGACACGCCTGAATGACAGGTGTTTGTATGTTTTTGTGCTGATGTTGCTAAAATGATGAGAATCATATATGTGTTGGAGGGAATGTAGGTTGGAGAAGACATAGGAAGTCAAAAGCTGAATCGTAGATGATCTTCCATACAATGTCAGAACCTGGCCTCTATCTGATAATGGGGCATCATGAGAAAGGTCTGTGATCAGATTGGCAGCTTTGAAAATTCTGCCCTCAGCACTGGGAATGAAGGAATGTCGATGAAATGCAGAATAAACCCGTACTGCTTATTCCAGTGGTTCTCAAACTGCGTCATGGATATTCAAGGACCAAGTGACCCTGTTAAAACACAGATTCTGATTCTACGGACCTGAATGGATCAAGAGTTTTTACGTTTGTCACTTTTCCAGCAGTCACAAGATAGAAGGCTTTGAGTAGCAAGGGTTCAAGCATCATTTTTTGACTATGGTGAAGTGATGAGGGCTGAATGACACAGATCACAGTTGTTTCTGTACACTTTTCAGTGTGTTACGTAGTCCTGTTCCTGACATCCAGCACACATGAGTGTCAGCCATTAATTGTTATAATCCCATAAGAATAATCACACAGACTTGTGTTCTGTAGAGGTTTTCTTCTCTAAGCTCCAAGGATATATTCCACTGACATAGTGCTTCCCATAAACACCTGGGACAATTACAGGTGATCTCTGAAGGTATTTATACAGAGGTCCTTCAAGAAGTTAATAGAAAACTGGAATTAAATATCTATTAACTGTGGTGAATCTTTATTTTTACAAATTCATTTAGTTTCTTAATAGTATGTGTTTTCCATGAATTGTGTGTGCAACTGATTTTTTGTAATAGAAATTAAAATACAGATAATAAAATAGCATGCATCTTCTACAATGCTCAAAGAAAAATAAGTTACTACTCCAAGCTGTAGAGTATGTACAAAGTAAATATGTTCCTTTCCAACCTATGTTTAAACACTGATTTATTATGGCTTCTCTTTCACTCTTATCCAAAGTGATTGGGGAACCACGCTCTTCAGTGAGAGGGGCCTTATGTTTCCATTGCTTCCTGGTTACATGCTTGGATTATCCAATTTGGTCTTTGGTTATTAAACAGTAGAATCTTTATTTTCTAAGCATAGAACAAAAGAAGAAGAAAGACAACTTCTGAGACACTTTTGTTTCTGTACATGGAACAAGCTGTTCCCAACAGCAAACCCTTCATTATCTGAAACCATATATATATGATGGGCAAGAATAATGGATCTATCAAAGTTTGATTGTAGTTGGGAAGTGTTTGCTCAGCTTCCTTTATGTCTCTCATTTCTGTGTTATCTTTTGCACTTGTTTCCAGTCTTAACTGGGAAAATTATTTGCTGAAAATGCCACCTAAGCTTCCCTTTAAAAACTGGATGTCTATCAAATGAAAAGAGCAAAATAAGACCAATAGTTTGAAATAGTTCTCTACATATTTAAAGCATCCTTTAACTTCACCATCTAAACTTATAATGGATCAAAGATTCTACCCTATGTGCCAGCTAACAGGTTAGCTTGTCATAATTTTGCTGTATTAAGAAAACAGACAAGACTCCTGAGCCAGGGACCAACGGCATTTACTCATTACCCAACAGACAGAATGACCTTCATGTTGTTGTTGGTTTTCCTTTGTGCCCCATCTCTGCTCCCCAGGGATGAGACACAGAGCTCTAGAGGGACATTGGATATGCAGTGAGTGTGTGCCACAGCTGAGGATTCTTTTTTTTTTTTTTTTTTTTTTTTTTTACAGGCGGAGTGGATAGTGAGAGAGAGAGACAGAGAGAAAGGTCTTCCTTTGCCGTTGGTTCACCCTCCAATGGCCGCCGCGGCCGGCGCACCGTGCTGATCCGAAGCCAGGAGCCAGGTGCTTCTCCTGGTCTCCCATGGGGTGCAGGGCCCAAGGACGTGGGCCATCCTCCACTGCACTCCCTGGACACAGCAGAGAGCTGGACTGGAAGAGGGGCAACCGGGACAGAATCCGGCGTCACGACCGGGACTAGAATCTGGTGTGCCAGCGCCGCTAGGCAGAGAATTAGCCTATTGAGCCACGGCACTGGCCCACAGCTGAGGATTCTTGAGCTTAGGGAATATGAATCTTTTATAATGGGCAGTTAGCAAACCTGTCCAACATTTTTTATGAAGTGAGACAGGAGCAGACAGTAACCTAAGTTCTATTCTTCACAGGAGGGAGCCACTGTCTCAAAGGCTGTTCACTAGCCAGACAACCTTGACAACACAGTCAAATATAAAACTGGCAGTGCCTTTTCCCACAAGAAATGCAGGAATAAGTGAAGTCCATGGACAACTGTCTCCCACATCTAAACCTGATCCTGTCATTTAATATGTAAAACACCAATACCACATCAATATTTCAGAATAAATAGGATGTTTTTCTTACTTTAGATTTGATCAGCCAGCACAATGAAAAGTCACAATCGTATTTCTCAAAGAAGGCATGACGAGGAAGCATTTTGTGTAGAGCTTAAGACACCACTTTTTACATTCACATCCCAAATCAAAGTGCCAGAATTCAAGTCCTAGGTCCACTCTTGATTTCAGCTTGGGACTGATGAATACCCTGGGAAGGAACAGGTGGTAGCTCAGGTAGTTGGGTCCTCACCACCCATGTGGGAAGCTTGACTGAGTTCAAAGCTCATGGTTTCAGTCTGCCTAGGCCCAGCCATTATGGGCATTTGGGGAGTGAACTAGCAGATGGAAGCCTGGTCTCTCTCTTTCTCTCTTTCTTTCTCTCTCTATGGAACCTAAGGTTTAGAGATTTGCACAGGCACAGTAGTAATTTGTCCAAACTAGTTTAGAAGTTTTTCTAGATACAGCTGGACCACATTAAAATGCATGACCCCAAAGCAGACACTCTGGACTGGACTACAAACGACCTTACAGACAAATGATCAGAACTGATGACTGCAGTGATGCTACATGATTGATAATTGAGCTTTCTTTAGACCCCTGACATAGTAGCTAAATTAAAAATGCAGACTTGGGAATCATAGCTCCCTTAAACTGAGCTCTGTTTCTTGCTTTACAAACTTGTCAATGGCCAGTGTTGTGGTGCAGTGGGTTAAGCCACAATCTGCAATGCCTGCATCCCATATGGGCACTGGTTCAAGTCCTGGCTGTTCTACTGCTGATTCTGCCCCCTGCTAATGTGTCTGAGAAAGCAGCAGATGATCCATATCCTTGGGTCCTGGCAACCCATGTGAGAGATCCAGATGAAGCTCCTGGTTCCAAGTTTCTGCCTGGCCCAGCCCTGGCTATTACAGCCATATGGAGGGTGAACCAGTGGATAGAAGATCTCCCTCTCACTCAGCAAATCTGACATTCAAATAAACATTAAAATCAATTTTTAAAAACTGTCAAGTTCTATTGGGATGATTTCAGTTTTCTTTGTATAGAACAGGTTTCAAGATACATATAAATCCCACTGTAAAGATTAAAGGAGAAAATATTAGTAAAGCAACCAACATGCTATGTTAAGATGTGTAAAATCTTGGTTTCCTTTTCTTACTTCTTCCCTCTATCTCTAATTTATAAAACAAAGTTATTTTTAACTAAGTATTTGAGGACTTTCTGATCACATTTCAGAAATGCTTTTCTTAAGATTTATTTTAGGGGTCAGCACTGTGGCGTGGCGGGTTAAATCCCTGGCCTGTGGTGCAAAGCATCCTGTGTGGGCATTGGTTCAGGTCCCAGCTGCTCTGCTTTCAATACAGCTCTCTGCTGTGGCCTGGGAAGGCAGTGGAGGATGGCCCATGTCCCTGGGCCCCTGCACCCATGTGGCAGACCTGGAGGAGGCTCCTGGCTCCTGACTTTGGATCAGCTCAGCACTGGTATTGTGTCTATCTGGGGAGCAGGCTAGTAGATGGAGGACCTCTCTCTCTGCCTCTCTGTAACTCTGATTTCAAATAAATAAATAGATCTTTAAAAATATTTATTTTATTTATTTCATATGCTGATTTCATTTCATTGGGTAAATTCTCAAGAGTGGAATCACTGGGTCATATGATACATCTATTTTCACATTTCTGAGGAATCTCCATATTGTTTTCCATAATGGTTGTACTAGTTTAGTTGAAAAACACAGTCTCAGAGAAAGGGAGAAATGGAGATATAGAGAGATCTTCCACCGCTGGTTCACTCCCAAATTGGCTGCAATGGTCTAGGCTGAATTGCAAAGCCTGGACCTCCCCCCAGGTATACCACATAGGTGGCAGGGACTCAAGTTCTTGGTTCCTCTTCTATTGCTTTGCCAGGTGTATGAGCAGGGAGCTGGACCAGAAACAGAGCAGCTGGGACTCAAACTGGCACTCCAGTATGGGAAGCTGGTGTCACAGGCAGTGGCTTTACCTGCTGTGCCACAAAGGTGACCCCTTGAGAAACTCCTTTCTTGATGTACTCTTATTTCCAACTGTTACTGTAACTCTATTTTCTTGATTACTAGGATTTCTAAACTAGGGACCTATGTCCTTTGCTCTTAAGTGAATTAAGCATGAGCTTTCTACTCACTTAACAGAACCCTGACATAAGTCAACCCGAATCCATTGTTGAATCCCCCCAACACCCGTGGTATTCTGTTGAATGCTGTTTCATGTTGTCCCCTGTGGTAGCTGTTTTCTAAACAGTGGCCATAACATTATTTCCAGTCCTCCATAACTTTTGGAAAGTTTATGAGACTCTTTAAAGTAGAGACGATTTCCCTCTGTCTGTCAAGGCCTGTAAGTGCTCTGACCCAGAAAATATAATGGGAAGTGTGCTTTGTGACGTCCAAGGCCAGCTAGGTCATAACATGAACGCAGCATCCTCTGAGCTCTTTCTCTGCCTTGTGTGCTTGCCCTTGGGTCCATCCACCATGCAGTGAAGAGTCTGAGTCTAAGGTGAGGCTGTGCATGGTGAGGTCCCAGCTGACTGCAGCATTGTCCACTAGAAGTGAATCAGCTGTTTTGGGTGATTCCTGACTTACATGGAAGCACTAACACTGAGGAGCAGTGACCTCCTCTCCTCCCTGAACCTTGTAGGCACAGCTGCCCCTGGGATTCTGTAAACTTAAATAGATGTTATACATCACAAAGTGTTCAGAGCATTTGTTTCCACAGCATGGTCAATTGAAATATGTTACCTACCAACCGTTCCTTCTGGGAAGTCTCTCCTTTGAGCACTGAAACACATCAATGCCTAGACTTTCACCCTGATCCTTTTTAGAATTCCAGCTTTATTCTGCTCCAGCTCTTCCACACTATCCCACTCCCTAGGGTGGATCCCAAAGTTTTATTCTGGAATCTTTCCACTCAACCTCTTTTATTTATGTTCTTTGTGGAGGGCATAATCCATGCTTTGTGGTTTCAAGCCTCTGTCTCAGGGCTACCTCTGTGCTGAGACAAAGGAACAAAGTTTAAGGAGGCTTGGACTCTCAGGATGGTGTAGATGCCCTCCTAAATTTGTACTCCAGACATTTCACTAACTCTACTTTAACCCTGGACCCTAATCTGTCTCAAGATGCATTTTCCAGTTAAAATCTCAGCCTTGAACAGGCATGGAGGCTCAGCAGATTAAGTCATCGCTTCGAATGTCTGTATCTCATGTTGGAGTGCCTAGGTTAAGGCTCCAGCCACTCCACACTTGGGATGCAGCCACCTGCTAATTCACCTGAGAGGTAGTGCACGATGACCAGAACACATGGGTTCATGCTGCCCATTATAGAAAACGTGGAATTGAGTCTCTGACTCTTGGCTTAGGCCTGGCCAAACCCCACCTTTTGGAGGCTTTTGGGGGAGAGAACCAGCATATGGAAGATCTCTCCCACCACACCCCGTCTCATCCCTCCTCCTGCACTATCACTCTGCTTTTCAAATTAAAAAAATATTTTTTAAATAAAATCTCATCCCAGGATCATCAGGAGTAATGTGAATGACTCAGGACTTTACATATGAACCCCAATTTTGTCATTAACAAACTATATCATGCTTTAGGTCTTTCAATTTTGTCATCCATAAAATGAGGATAATAGAATTATGTATACTCATATGCCTTAGATATAGTGGAGACTTAAAATACATTTATAAAAGAGCATATAATAATGCCTATAACATAAATAATTATAATTATCTATTATTAGTCTCTATTATAATTGCTTTCATACTGCTATATGCATTCTCCCTATAATAATTCCCCCACATCTGAAATTAATATCATATTTAAATCCTAAAATAACATTTTTGTTTCTGCAGGTGATGGTACTGATATTATCTCAAACATTTAGGCCCAAGTTTAAAATAATCTTTGGAGGCAGGCATTTCTTCCAGCAGTTAAAATTCCTGTTAATACATCCATGTCCAACATCAGATCACCAGGCTTCAATACTTGCCTCCTTTTCTTGACTCCAGCTTCCTGAGAATGCAGACCCTGAGATGTAGTGATGATGGTTCAAGTAATTGGATTTCTGTTGTCCACATGGGAGACCTGGATTGAGTTCCTGGTTCATGGCTTCAGTCCTGGTCCAACTCCAGCTGTTGTTGTAGGCATTTGGGGAGGAAACTAGTGGATGGTTGCTCTCTCTTTCTCTCTATCCATCTTATTCTCTTCCCCCTCAAATTGATTTAAAAAGGTAGAATGGAAACTTTAAAAAAATAATAATCTTTCCAAAGGGGAAACTTGTTGAAATGAAATGGACACTATGAGAAACAGTGACTTGATCAGCTCTTGTCCTGACGGTTGATGTACAATGTAATACTTTATCCATTTTAGTATTTTTTTTTTGTTCTAGTACTATTGGTTGAACTCTGTAACTAACACACAATTATTCTTAGGTGTTTAAATTTTAACTGAAAAGTGATCCCTGTTAGGAATTTGGAAAACATTATGCTGAGTGAAATAAGCCAATCCCAAAGGGACAAATACCACTTGTTCTCCTTGATAGGTGACAACTAACTGAGCACCAAAAAGGAAACCTGTTAAAGTGAAATGAACACTATGAGAAACGGTGACTTGATCAGCCCTCACCCTGACTGTTGATGAGCAACTTGATATGTTATCCCTCTTAGTATTTTTTTTGTTTGTTCTACTTAATACTTTTGGTTGAATACTGTAATCAATACACACTTCTTCTTAAGTGCTGAAACTTAACTAAAAAGTGATCGCTGTTAAATATAGGAGTGGGAATAAGAGAGGGAAGAGATGTGCAATTCGGGACATGCTCAAGCTGACTTACCTCAAACGGTAGAGTTAGAAACATACCAGGGGATTCCAATTCAATCCCATCCAGGTGGCATGTACCAATGCCATCTCACTAGTCCCAGTGATCAATTTCTGTTCACAATTGATCATAATGATAGGACTAAGAACCAAAGGGATCACATAAACAAGAATAGTGTCTGCTAATACTAGCTGATAGAATCAAAAAGGGAGAGAACGATCCAACATGGGAAGTGAGATACACAGCAGACCCATAGAATGGCAAATGTCCTAAACAGCATTCTGGCCTCAGAATCAGCCCTTAAGGCATGCAGATCTGGCTGAAAAGCCCATGAGAGTATTTCAGGCATGGAAAGCCAAGACACTCTGGGGGAAAAAAAAAAACCTAAATGAAAGATCTCGGCGAGTGAGATCCCAGTGGAAAGAACGGGTCATCAAAGAAGGAGGTACCTTTCTCTGAAGGGAGGAGAGAACTTCCACTTTGACCATGGCCTTGTCTAAATATGATCAGAGTCAATGAACTCAGGGGGCTTCCATAGCCTTGGCAGCTCATGACAGGAGCCTAGGGTGATTACTGATGCCATAAACAAGAGTGTCAATTTGTTAAGTCAACAACAGGAGTCACTGTGCACTTACTCCTCATGTAGGATCTTTGTCCTTAGTGTGCTGTACATTGAGATTTAATGCTATAGCTAGTACTCAAACAGTATTTTTCACTTTATGTTTCTGTGTGGGAGCAAACTGTTGAAATCTTTACTTAATGTATGCTAAACTGATCTTCTGTATATAAAGAGAAACGAAAATGAATCTTGATGTGAATGGAAGGGGAGAGGGAGTGGGAAAGGGGAGGGTTGTGGGTGGGAGGGACGTTATGGGGGGGAAGCCATTGTAATCTATAAGCTGTACTTTGGAAATTTATATTCATTAAATAAAAGTTTTTTAAAAAAAGAAAGATAAAAATAATAATAATAATCTTTGAATTTTTGTTGTTCTTTAATTTTAATAAGTTTGTTTTAATAATATAAAGTATACCTTACACTTTTTATTTTGATCCAGTGTTTTGTCCTTCAGACATTTGATGAAATTCTGATTTCATCAAAAATAGCATTTATGTCTACTTCATCAGATTCACAGTGAGACTTTCTCCCTCATCCCAGACCCCAAAATATTCTTAACAGTATCTTTGAAGCCATTTGCCACCAATCAGCTACTGTACATCACCTCACCACTCAGATCTTTCCAAGCCTGCTTACTGTCTGCATTGTTTTATTCATGTTAATTGTATCAAACCTTTGTTTGCCAGAGTGAACATTTGGCCTAGTGATTAAGATGGCCATGTCCCACCTGGGTTTGTTCTCCAGCTCCAGCTCCTCACCCAAGTTTCCTGCTAATGAAGACCAAAAGGGACAGCCAGCAGGTGGGGACTCCATGTCTCTGTCTCTCTTTCTTTCTCAAATAAGTACCTTAGAAAAATTAGTCTGGGTTATGAATTTCCTAGTATAACCATCTACACATCTCAGAATTCTGTAAAATATGAAATTGATTAACTTATCTGACCTCATTTTCCATGAACAGATAAAATACATTTTCTTGGGTGTATAGTCTCCAGATTGTGCTATCAAACAAAATTACTAACTTCAATAGGTGCCTTTCACCCTTGCAGTTTTCTCTTCAGTATACATGACCCTTTCTCAATGTTGACCTTTGAAATTTGCAATGTTTTATATAAAAATATTATTCAGTAATATTCAGTATTACATAAAATTGAGTAGAATTGTATATACAGAAATTTTTAAGAAAAACTTTAAGGGTTATCAATTGTTTTTTAAGTTCTAGTATATGGAAATTTCAGCAATTGAGAATAACCTACTCACACTCTCAGATTCCAAATAATATGGGAGTGATTGATAATCTTAGACTGAATTGGCCAATTTATTTATTTGAATGTAAAAATTAGATACGTTATTTATCCTGAGGTAAATAGGGTAAAGATACATTTTCTCAGCTTCTCTGAAAATAACCAAATCAAATACACAGTCATATGAACAGGTCACATAATCACAGAAGCATTGAAAAATTAATGGAGGGCAGGATCTTATGTTGTTGCCAGGCTTCACCTAAAATAATGTGATCTAATAAAATTGCTTATAATCACTGTAGTCATCTTTTGACAATTTACCACAATGTTTTGTAAGATTCAAACAAATTTCTTCTTTAACCTCCTGTTTAAACCTGAAGGTATGAACAAAGGATATTTAATCTGTAAATCTTTTCTTTGTGTTTTTCAGGCATTTTGAAGCACTAAGAAACTCTGTGCTATTATCATGAATCATATGGTCTTCTTAATTTCAGCACAATAATGGAACAAACTGTAAATAAGATCATCCCCCAAATCAATTATAGTCTTATCTAACTGACAATGACTGAATTAAAATTGTAAAAACTAGTTAGGTTGAGGCAAATCATTGAGTTGTAGAAAGAATTTCAAAAAGATGTTAAGTAAAGAAAAAAAATACATCATGGAAAGCTGTCATTTTGATTTATTGGAAAGGAGAAAACAAATAATAATCATGCATGAAGGCATGTTAACAATTTAGCCTTTGCAAGGAAACTTTTTGATAACAGTTGATAAATAATTAAGACTCTGTGCCCAAATTATTGACAAATTTCAGATAAGAGTCACCTAAGCAGCTGGACAAGACCAGGATGAGTGAGTCCCTTAAAAGGCTCTGACTGATGCATTCCTCAAACCCTGTATTTGTATCTGGAATGTCTCTGATTTAAAAAGTGGTAGAAACATCGTACAACACCTATTGGGGTTCTGCCATTCATGTTGTATAACTAATATCTGATTCTAACTATCATATTCTATAATAATTAATGCAAACCACTAGAACTATTCACAGAAAAAAAAAAGTGAAGCCCACATGTGTTTGGTCCAAGAACATAATGCACTTGTGATGAGGAAAATGCAAATTGCTGCACCTTGAGCTACTCATTGCTGGCTTCTTTATGATTAATCTGAACAGTGGACAAAAGATCCAAAATATCTAGCTTCTGTTCAATAACTGGAATTCACAGACTCAGCTTGGCTTTTATTTGAAACACAATCTCACAGACTGAAGAATGACCAATGGGCTGGATCTAAAGACAGATGATAAATAGAAGCTTATTCAGGCAGGAGGCTTTCCTATGAGGTGCTGCAAGGATGAGAGTAGGGTTGTGTTTAATTTGTCATTGTTATTAATGATATGGAGAAGAGGATAAACAAGAGATAAATTAAATGAACAGGCTGTAGCAGCCTGGAAAGAGTTGCATGCCAATGCAATACAGTGATGGCCCCAAAGCAAGCTCCATTGAAATGACAAAACACTATGCAAACCAGGAAATAACAAAATACACATAAAAACAATTAAAAACACAAATTCAGGGAAAATGGATAAAAGGAAAGTACGAAGTTCAAATAATTAAAAGATTAAAGTGTCCCAGCATATATCATATATGTGGCTTTAATGTGTTCAAATGGCTAGTGGCCTCTTAAGAATCTTTTTATTTCCCTTTTGTTATACCTCATCACAATTGCAATGTCAAATTAGTGTATTAATTCTTGTTGCAAATGTTTACTTAAGTGCGAATACATACAGTGTTAGTGCAATTTCTTCTAGAAATATGATGTAAACTGAAGATATGCAAACAAAGAATTAGCAAAAAATTCAGCATTACAACTTTTCTTGTCACTATTCCTTATCAGCATAGAAGCTGTTGCTATAGCTCTAAGCCTCATTCGGATACAAGGTGCCAGCAGATTCTTCCCTGCATTTAATTCTGTACTCCTGACTAAATGAAGATTGATGGTGTATGTGCATGTGGTCACTTCCCAGGAATCCACAGCCTTGTAGATTCATTATGGAGTCTCTTTCATGTGGTCTTAATTCTCTTTCAACTCTTGGGCCCATAAATCAACATTGTGGTTTCACAAATTGTGAATAGTACAAGAAACAATCTCAAAAATAGGACAATGTATAAAAGAAAACAAAAAATATTCTTCATGCTTAGCAGCCCTCAGCTGAATACACTTTATGACTGTTTACTTTCTCTTCCTCTCTCTCTCTCTGTCTGTGGGAAGAAAGAGCTGGGCTAAGACTGGAGCCACCAATCAACATTAGAGAGTCAATTTATTGACTCCCACTGTAATAGACTCCAAATAGGTATATAACAAATAACAAAATACTAAAAACATCAAGAGGCTGCCAAATTGGCCATACATCCCCCAGACTGTGTTGGCTCTGGCCATGATAATCACATTAAAACATTCTCGTAACACACAGCCAAGCGTGGAGTCATAGGCTCTCAGCACAGGAAGGGACATTAGGTCGTCTATATTAACCCTCCAACTAGATGCATAAATTCCAAATAAGTGGCCATGTAGCCTCTCAATGCACACTTGCAGTGATGGGGAATTCACTGCTTCACCAGGCCATTTATTCCATCTCAAGACAACTGCAATTACTTGAAAATCCTTTCTTCCATTAAGCCAAAATCTAGCTCCTTATAATTCCCACTGTTAGGCCTTAGTTATTTTCTCCAGGGCTACAAAATAAAGAAAGAAAAAAAGAGGTCCAACCACCCCTCTATAAAACAGGCCACGATTGTATGAAAACAACCATCCTGACAGCCAAGTCACTGTCACAAGTTAAGTGCTAACCTTTTGTTCTTCCAACTCTTTTCTTTATATGCTCTTAATTGCATGTCTGGCAACTTGTGTCTTCTCTTTCCCTTTTGGTCTCCAGTTGATTTTGGTGCTTTGAAGAGTCATGTTCAGGTTTTAATTTGCCACTACTCTGAACTGTGAAATAATTAGCATGAAGCAAAGTGGTACAGTCACTCTCTGGTGCTGAACACTGAGTTTATTCTATTGCCAAAGACACCACTAGCTTCTCTGGAGCTTCTATCAACTTATGAGGCATGCTTAGCTGATGGTTGGTCACCTACAAGGGATAATTTCTGTCCCCTTCTGTTCCCAAGTATCATGCTTTAATTGAGAAACCATTGGTGTCTCAATAATCTTTAGGGAAAAAATGTCACTTTTCAATGCTCAGAACCTTGGTGGAGGGCACACGATGATTTAATGCCAAGATAAGAACGCATAAATACTTTTAATTAGATTATTGGCTGAGCAAATGAGATACCTGGTAAAATAAATGATTTTATATAAAGAAGGAAGGGGGCTAGAAGAATGAACATCTGTAACAAAAATAACATGCTTTCTAACTTACATTTTTCATGAAGTTTTTCCTAAGAAAACTGATGAGATAAAAATGTCATTTTTAGAGAGCAGTAGACTTGGATTGTTTCAACAAGTTTTCATCTGGGGCCAGCACTGTGACACAGCGGCTTAAGATACCACCTGCAGTGCGGTTATCCCATATAGGCACCAGTTCGAGTCCCGGCTGCTCCACTTCCGATCCAGCTCTCTGCTATGGCCTGGGAAGCAGTAGAAGTTGGCCCAAGTTCGTGGGCCCCTGCTCCCACGTGGGAGACCTGGAAGAAGCTCCTGGCTCCTGGCTTCTGATCGGCCCAGCTTCAGCTGTTTTGCTCATTTGGGGAGTGAATCAGAGGATGGAAGACCTGTCTCTCTCTCTCTCTGTCTCTCTCTCTCTGTCTCCTTCTCTCTGTGTGTAACTCTGACTTTCAAAGAAATAAATAAATCTTTAAAGAAAAAAAGGTTTTCATCTACCTACTTGCTCTCTGAATTTAGAACAAGTACAAAACTTCTCTAATCCTTAATTTCCTCCTTTTTAAAAATGACATAATTATTGTAACTAGTTCAAAGATTTAAAATGAGGATTAAATAGAATCATGTACTACCATTATGAGCCTATTTTAGAAATCTAAGCTGTACATTTCTACATAGTACCATCACCTCCTCCCTAATACCTAAGATTGATTCAGGGAAGATTTTAGGTCTCCAGTAACCCTGTAACAATTTTACTTGTCCTTAATCAAACTTCACCTAGGAATAGGACTCCATGCATTAATTTTTATTCCAAGTTCTTGCTGCCACAGAGATAAGAATTTGAAGCAGAGGCATAAATATGACACAAATAAGGGAGATCAAGATTTATTTAAAAGAGAAAGAGTGAATATGCATCCATAAGTGGCTGTGGGAAGCCCCACACGTAGAGATGCCTGCCATGAAAGTGCTAGAAATTTGCATGTGAGAAGAGAGAGAAAGAGAGGCCAGAGAAGGACCCTTAAGTACAGTCTAGAAGGCAAAAAAAAAAAAATTAAATTAAATTAAAAGGATCTTTCCACATGTATCAGTTCCTTTTCTGAGTTAGGAGTGGTGCTCTAACTAAAAATACAAACCAAGCAGAGTTTAGTGTGTGTGTGTGTCTGTGTGTGTGTGATGGCACCTTCACATGGAACTTAACTTCCATGAGGCCATCATGGCATCATCTCCTCCTTCCTGGTCCTTGTGCATTGTGGGAAAAGTGGGTGTACTGGATTGACAGGTAATAGGTGGAGTTACAATGCAGAGCTCCACAAATCATGAGAAAATATTCCAGCTCAACTCTTTCTACCCAATTTTCCTGCCTAGTTGCCCCGAATCATATGGTCTGCAAGCATCCTCAACCTCCCACCTCAGTGCCCTTGTGTCTTAAACCCTGCTGAGCAATTTCTTAAATTGCTTTCTCCACAAGGCTGAATGACCAGGAAGCAAAGGAGAAAGAGAAAGCAGACAGGCAGAGCTTAAGATGAGAATTAGTCTCTTACTGGTTGTAAACAGGTCAGTAGAGGGAGGATGCTTCTTTGAGCCTAGGAAGCAGGAGGGCTAAAAGAAATAAGGTGGATGGAAACAGTGACAGTGAATTTGTTTTCCTTAGGAAGCACCCAGGCATATCAGGAATATTTAATTACAAGTGTGGATTAGATCCAAAAAGAATCCATGTGTGAGGGATATTTGAGAGTCAATAGAAGAGAATTACCCAAAAGGGAATAAAGACTCATTTTTTTTTTGGAACAATTGTTTAAAAATATGCTAAGGCCAGCACTATGGCTTAGAAGGGTAAAACACTGCCTGAATTGCCATCATCCCATACGGGTGCCAGTTCAAGTGGTGCTACACTTTAAATCCAGATCCCTACTAATGCACCTGGGCAATCAGCAGAGTCCTTGGGCCCTTGAACCCATGTGAGAAACCTGGAAGAAGTCCCTGGCTCCTAGCTTAGTTTGCCCCAGCACTGGCCATTGCAGCCATTTGGGGAATGAACTAGTGCATGGAAGATTTCTCTCTCTGTCTCTCCCTCTCTCTCGCTCTCTGTGACTCTGCCTTTCAAATATATGAAATGAATCTTGGCGAGGTCAAAGCAACTTTGGCTGGCTGACAAGGTCACAGCAGAAGGTCTGCCTCAGCAAGGCTTGAGAAGGACACCTGCGGTCCTCTTGGTGGTTTTAGGTTTGTTGGGAACTACTCTTTGCGTAAGAAAACTGGAACTTCCTGGTTGTCCCCTAGTGATTGCTGTATTTCTAATTTTAGGGAAAAACACTTAGTCTCATAATCCTCAAAATGTCCATTGGTTTGTAGAATTTTAATCAAGTCAAATGCTGTTGTAGGAGAAGGGGTGATGCTTCATGCAAGGTTGAGCTGTCTGTGGTAAAGAATTAAAAGGCAACAGGCTCCTTGGTATATACTTCCCACTAAAACAAAGACAAATGTTATTAAAGCTTTAATTCAATATGTACACCAAATACAACAATGGTTAGTCAAAACTGTGGAATTGATCTAAGGGAACGTTTAGATAAGTACAATAAAAAAAATTAAAGTTACAGAAAGAACTGCAAAAGAAGGGATATATTTTAAAAGGGCCTGCTTTGAACACTGGGGTTTCTAGTAAAGATTAGATTAGGAAGGTAATATTCTAGCTTGTGTAGCCAGTTTCTGCATAGCTCAATAGCACTCCAGGCCTTGGCTTGTGTGGGCAGCCCATTGTCTCGCACCTGTCTGTGATTTAACCCATGTTTTGAACATACCCTTGAAAATCAAAGAAATTGTAACTAAATGTAGACATAGAATCTAGAGGCAACATAAAATACAAGGTCAATGGTTCTAAGAAAATGGACAACACACTTGTTATTGTAAGAATAAAGAATCATTATGTGACATGATATAAAAATAAAGTCTAGTGCTCCATAGCCAGAGCCATGCCATCAGCCTTGCTGTGAGCGTCTCTCATTTCTTCGTGCACCAACGCCTCACACACCTTCGGGAACCTCTGTACCTGTTGGAGCTGGACTCCGTAAAATCTTTAAAAAAAATTCCAGAACAGCAATTATGAGTCAGGGTATGAGTAGGGCATTGTGTAGAATAATGTGATCATCCAAGGGCTGTGAGAAACAGGCAATGAGATGACAGCAGGAATTAATGTGAGATGAAGAGTTCAGAATACCCCAGAAAAGGGTGCTGGACTTGCATTGCCATTGAATAATGGCCCCTGGTATATGGGATGTGAACTTCTCCAAGGTCCACACAGACAGAAAGCAATAAAATCAGTATCCTTTTAATTTATACTCCATGCAGGCCTTGGCTGAAGCAAAGCTGGTTCAGTTTCTTAAATTGTTTCATTAACATGCTCTCTTTTTCCACAATCTAGAAATACTAGGAATGTACTAATGACTGGGCTAAATACTACCTCCATAATTATCATAGGCATGTTAACCGCAATTAATGAAGCTGTTGCTTAGATCTGAGTCCATAAAACAGAAGGATGTTTCTGAAGTGCTTTGGGGTCTCAAGGAGACTGTGTGATATTGTTTTCTTCTGTTCTTTAAATTCTGATTGTGGATCCTGGTGGGTGCTGTTAATTGGCTACTTTTGGGAAAACTTCAGTTATTTTGATTCCTTTTGGGCTATTTACATACAAATAGGTATGATTGCTCTATTCTTGGCTACTGAACTTGGTTCTTATTTCCCACAAATCAAGGGGATAAGAAAAACATCCTTTTCTTGAAAGAGAAAGGTTTAAAAGCTATTTCTTTGAAGACCAAATCAGATGAAATCCATCACTTTAACATCCTTTGAACAAACCATTTCTAAGGACTCTTTAGCTCTAAATAATGTGCAACTTTTGTTAGGTCTTAAAAGGTCAGTTGTGAGTTTACAAGTCTTTTGTCAAGAGCTTTTGTTTCTGATGTGTAGTACTGGATAAAAAGAGTAACTCCATTATGTTCATGCACCCACACCCACATGCAGCTACACAGAGACACACACCCTACTCAGCAATGTGGGACCAAAAACACTGCAGAGTAGGTCCAACCCAGATTGAACTCAAAGGCCCTGAACTTAGTAGCTTGTGGCCCTGGACAATGCAATTCACATGCCCGAATCTCAGTTTCTTAGTTTGTAAAACTTTCTCAGGTTTATTTTGTCCAGTTTGAAGAATGCTGGGACAATGCCTAAGAAAGAGTGGTGTTTATGATCCTGTGACCAAGGCTACCATCATCCACATGGATAAATTAGTTAGGATAGTGCCATATGCATAGATAGTATTTTAGAAATAGTAACCGATGCAAAGTTTCCTGCACGTAACAAATCTTCCCAGGTAGACGAATCAATTAATCACAAGCTTTTATCGGGAATCTACTCCCGGGCAAGGTTCCCTGGTCCCAACATAGCAGGGGCCAGGGAAGTCGCGTGTCAGAGGTTGGAAGGGCTCCTTTTATAGATACAGGGCATGGGGGTTAAAGGTTGAGGCAGGTCTGATCCTCATTGGTTGACCTTTAGGCACCCGTGGGGACCTTGACAAGGACTTTTCGTCCCCAGAAGCGTGGGTAGGGACTCTCCATTCCCTGAAGTATAGGCCTTCTCTCCTTGAGGATCCCAAAGCTACCAACCAATACTATAGTTGTTACTATTTCATCACCATATTAACTATAGAGCAGCATGTAAAATACCATATGCAACTATGTAACTGAGACAGAAAGAAAAAACAACAACTACACAGTATGAATTAGGGAAGACTATTCCCGCACCAGGAGAGCAGGTGAGAGGTCTCTATTCAGAACCAAAAGTATAGGAGATCCTTGATTAAAGTTCATGACACCAGGGATGGTTCCTGTAAGACCACCACAAAACACACCAAACACTGGAGTCAAAGGAAAGTGTTTATTGACAGGGGAAATCAGACAGATGGGAGGGAAGGAGTGAGAAGCAGGTCCTGTTATACACTTGCGGGTGGTAAGGAAGTGGGAGCAATGAATCCCATTAGGGTGGGGGTGGAGCTGACACTTGTGGTTGGGCCATTTGGTCACCTGACTTCTAGCAATGGTGATGGGGGTGGAGGGGGGGAGCAGAGCCTAGGATGGTGTCGGGGGCATAGATCGTGCTACAGATAAGACTGTACCATTTTACTAGCAGTTCCTACATACTGCATGTAAAGCATGGGAGGTTCCCACAGTCTTTATGCTGTAACCCCACATCACTGAAAACCCACGCCCTCGCCCCCCCAATTCAAATCACCCACTTTCCCATGATGCACTTGAGCCTCCTCGATGGTGAAGGATACAACATTATGAGCACATGTAGGCTGAGCTCCTCATGAAGAAGCCAGGAAACATTCCCTGACATCATCATACACACTGAACCCAGCCCAAATTCCACCTTATGCTATATTCAGTTAGGGCATCACCCCCTACCCAATAAGGGAACTGACTGTACTGGGGTGGGGATTCTTCTCATGAGGGTATTTGCATAGTCTCCTAAATCACCATATATCCTTCTCCCATTCTGGCACTATCTTTGTCTCTGCTTTGAATTCACCTCCTATGAGGAGTCAAGAACCTTGGAATAAGCACAGCTGGAGACCCCTGTCCTCACAGTACAAATACTGAACTGAACTTACAATAGCTGCTTAATAAATGGCAGATATTATTATGCTCTCCCTCCCTAACTAGTCTCAGACATAAGAGCATTAGTCACTGTCTAAATTGATCCCATATCAATACTGAATATTTTTGCTTCTTAACTGGATTAACTTTTCTTTAGGAGGCCAGCTTTCATTTTCAAACATGTGCCCTGGGGCTGAGTTTTGTTTTCTTTGTTTCGCAAGGTGTTTAGGCCCTATTGATAGGGGGTTTATCTAAAACAAACAACCTGAGTCTATACACAGGAAAGAGTCAAACACAAGGAAAAAGATGTCTGTGTCAGAATGGGAATCACTGTAAACACAGGCCACTGGGTGCTGGCTGCAGATGTTGCTCTGCTGACAAGGGAAGTCCCAGCAACACTTGTCAGTGCACAGTGACTCAGAGCTGACAGTCACCAAACAAGCTCCTTGAAAGGTGCAGGCAGCAGGAGACAAATGCGAAGAGGGTATTTCTGTTAGGGAATTTTCCCTGTCTGCACAACTCTAAATGTTGGGGCCACAGCGCCTTCAATCTAAGGAGGTAGATATGCTTTCTCCAGATTTCAAGGTCATACCTATTAGAAACGTGATTACAATAAGCTGAAAGGAAAGCAAGCAAGCTAGTTTAAAAGTGTTGTTTTTATTTGCTTTTGTAGCTGAACTTTGCTCATGCATATTCGGTATTGGGTCTAGATTATGACAGTCCGGCAAATTCACCCAGGATTCACCCTTAAAGCACACAATGTCCACCCCAAACATAAAAACAAATAGGCCTTCTCAAATTCTTTTTGACATCAGCCAAATAATAAATCATATCCCAATCACAGTAGATTTAGAAGTCCTCAAGCTGTGTGCCTGCTGGAAACCAAGCATTAGGTCTCATTTACCTGGAGAGTGTTCTCCTTTCTCTTCTGAACGTGCTTGTTGACTTAGGTTTGTGAGCTCTGTGCAGGAGTGTTCTGACATG
This sequence comes from Oryctolagus cuniculus, assembly GCF_964237555.1. NCBI lineage: Eukaryota > Metazoa > Chordata > Mammalia > Lagomorpha > Leporidae > Oryctolagus > Oryctolagus cuniculus. The sequence goes on from NC_091434.1 coordinate 124,704,176, forward strand.
CTTGATGTTTGAAGATAGACTGCTGAGAAGGGCAGGGCCACGGTGATGAGTAAGCTGACAAGCTCACGGGCCTCATGATGGAATTTCAGACACATTGGCGTCCTCATTTTTCCATCAGTTCTTTTTTGAGACAGTGACAATGAGCACAATGACTTACATTTATTCAATAGGAGTGACTATCAACCAACTTTCCTAAAAACAAATTTGGATCACCAGAGAGAGAGAGAGAAGAGAGAGAGAGAGAGAGAGAGAGAGAGAGAGAGAATAAGATGAAGAGAAGGAATGATGCTGAGGATAACTTTACCTGTGGATTAAATGAGAAATACTCCCTGGCTAGATGTTAGGAACCAAAACGTGTGTGTGCATACATGCTGCAAAGTGTGGGCATGATTACTACAAACTTGCAAGTGCATATCATTTTCTGGTTTATGTGGAGACAACAAAAACAAAAACAAACAAAAAACATTTCTCAACTGATTTAGCTTTTTGAAAATAATACTGGTGTTTTTTCTTTTTAAAAGCCCCAGGACTTTGAGTTCTAAAATCACATTTTTTGAAGCATGTTCTTTAAATTAAAGTTTTCTTTTTCACTTTTCTGCATAGCTTTATCTGATGGTGACACGAGGGACTTAGGGGCCCTATTATTTAAACATTTGAGAAACTGCTAGATTACTTTCCAAAATGGTTAAGCCATTTATGTTTCTACCAGTAAGGTGTAGGGATATACCAGCTGCTTCATATCCTCTTCAATGCTGGAATGATTTATGCTATTTATCATAATAACAGTTGATAGAAAAGGTGTCTTATGAGTTTTTAATTTTGTTTCTAATATTACTTTGGGCATGAAGAAAAATACATAAAAAGAAACACATATACTAATATGCCAAAATTTAATGAATAATTACAAAGTGAATACTATTAACTGCTACTCTGGTCAACAAAGAGACATTCCTACCAATGTGCTCAATGTGCAGTTTCCTCATTTAACTACTTTCTAGACTTTAACAAAATCATTTCTTTCATTTTCCTTTTAGTTTATCTATTCGTGATTTTACCCGTAAATAATAGAATCTTCTTTTACCTTCTCATATAACTTGCTTGCTAGATTTGTCTGTTCTATTATATGAGGAAACAGTTTGCTCTACGTTCAAACACACGGAGACTGTCTAGCAACAACTTAGTTGTTTATTTGTAGAATAATTAGCTTTTGGTCAGAAAACTTTATCTACAGAGAACTTTCAGATTTGTTGATACTTGCTTTATGGCCTAGTAAATGGTGGTTTTTCCTTGATTTGCATTTCTCTAATAGCTATTGATGTTGAGCATCTTTTCATGTGAATATTGGCCATTTCTAGCTCTTTTTTTTGCTGAAATGTATATTCAAATCATTTGCACATTTTAATTGGGAAATGTATCTATTATTGTGCTATGAGTTCTTTTTCTAATCTAGATATTAGTTTCTGATTAGATACATGATATGCAAATATCTTCGCTCATTCTGTGTGTTGCCTTTTCACTGTTTTGATGTATCATTTCAAAATCTAATTGGTTTATCTTTATATCTACATTCCATTTTAATTCATCTTTTCATTAGATATGAGATCGTAATTCCATTTCATTCTTTTGTATGTGAATATCTAGTTAACACAGGCACCATTTGTTGAAAGAGTGCTGTAGTATCGTTTAATAGGTAACTTGGTATTCATGCTGGAAATTATTTGATTATATATGTAAGGGATCTTTTCTGAAATGTCAGATAATTGGAATGCATGTTATATGTCTATATTTATGCCAGTGTCACAATTTTGATTACTGTGGCTATAACATGGTTTCAAACGAATTGAGGAGAGGGGCCGGCGCTGTAGCTCACTTGGTTAATCTTCCACCTGTGGCGCTAGCATCCTATATGGGCGCCGGGTTCTATTTTAATAAAGGTCTTTTAAAGATCAGGAAACACTTCCCAAAAGAGCCAATGTCCCATTTAGGTTGCTTATAGGAATTTGTAGGTGAAAAAGAAAAGGGATTTCCAGGCAGAGCAACCTGGAGTGCAAATACAGAGTGGTCTAAGACTACAACAGGTACTGAGAAAACTCAAGAAACTGTTGGGGTTGACATTGTGGTGCGGCAGGTTAAGCCATCACTCATGATGCTATATCCAAGTGCTGGTTTGAGTTCTGGCTGCTTCCCTTAGGAACCAGTTCCCTGCTGGTGCACCTTGAAGGCAGCAGATGATGGCTAAACTGCTTGGGGAGTTGGATGGAGTTCTAGTCTGTCTCATGGCTTGGACCTGGCCCAGCTTTTTCTGTTGTTGCTCTTTGGGGAGTGAAATGGGATGGGAAACCCCTCTCTGTATCTCTCCCTCTTTGTCAGTAATTCTGCCTTTCAAATAAATAAATATTTTTTTAAGTTTTCTATTATTTAAATATGAAGTATTATAGGATATTATAAGTAGGGCTGATCCTGTGGCAGTGGGTTAAGTCCCATATTGAAGTCCTGGTTCCAGTCCTGGCTACTCCGCTTCCAATCCTAGTCCCTTCTAGTGCACCTGAAAAAACATCACAAGATGGGCCCTCATGCCCATCCTGGATGGAGTTCCTGGCTCTGGACTTTGGCCTGGCCCAGCCACACCCTTTGAAGCTATTTAGGGTTTGAACCAATGAATGTAAGATGTAAGATGGCTCTCTCCCTCTCTGTCTGTCTCCCCCACTCTCCATCACCTTTGATGTCAAATAAATAAAATAAATATTTAAAAAATATTTTGGGTGATGTGTTACAAAAAGAGAAAACACTGAAAATCTTTTACCACAAAAAAAGTATATATTTCATTTTGCTGATTATTTTGACATGCACTACTTATATTTGTATATATTTACATAATTCAAAATTTTAAAGGGCATACATATGCTACTAAATTATTAATATAAAATTATTATACTTATATGATAATAATACTGAAAGTATTACTATAATTTTCATATTTAATAGCACAGTGTATTTAAATTACATAATATTTTGCTTTAAATTACTTAAAAGTTGTAAAATAAGGGATTGGCATTGTGGCATAATGGATTAAACGACTTCCTATGGTGCCATCATCCTGTATGGTCACCAGTTCAAGTCCTGGCTGCTCTAATTCTGATCTAGCTCACTGCTATCGTGCTTGAGACATTAATTGAAGGCAGCCCACGCCTTTGGGATCCTGCAACACTAAGCATGGATGAAGCTCCTGACTCCTGGTTTCAGCCTATTCTAGCTCTGGCCATTGCAGTCATTTGGTTAATGAATGAGCATGTGGAAGACCTCTTTGTTTGTCTCTTCCTCTTCCCCTCCCCGCTTTTCAAATAAATAATTTTTGAAAGGTGTAAAATAAGCAAAAATAAACATAAGCAGAGATTCAGATCTTTTGATCTCCCATCTCAAGCAATAAATATTATCCTTTAAGTATAACCGAATAAATATAAATAATGAACTATTCTTTGAAAAAAATGGGAAAATAAGCTTTGCTTGAATTTAATTAATGGCGTTAAATCCAGAAAATATGCCATACTCTGAAGGAAATTCATGTTAGCAGTGGGGTTTAGCCAATATGAGATTTTGAGAAGGAAACACTGGAGACTTGAGGATTGTCTGACATATTTTTAATAAATTTGATTTGATTGTGATACACTTCTTCACCTTATTCACAGTCTTATTCTTGCTTTGGAACACATACGTCTCTACTTTTGAGGACTGAGCTATGGTAAATAGAATAACAAAATATAGTGATGCCCACCTATTATTTACTTTTGGCTGACTCCTTTTGGACTTTAGTGGAATATGATTTATATTGTCATATTACCTGAGACATGTCCTTTATGAATATCTAGTCTAAAAAATAAAGAAAGCAAAGCTCCTTTCTTTCTGCACTGTTTGAAGAATAAGCAGATGACTGAAGTGCAAGAAAACAACTCTGATGTTTTTCTTTTACTTTTTCTGTGTAGAATAATAAAAACCTCATATTTCATAAAGTAGTATCCAAGTGCTCTCATGATTTCGTGTGATTATATTTTCGACCTGTATAATACTATTGAGATGGTGTTTACAGCTTCTACTTTATACAGGAACAAATAACAGATAAAAAAAAATTGATTTTCCTTAGTTACTCTACACTACACATTTCTTACCATCCCTAATCTTTTCCTAAACCTTGCCAAAACTCTTGGCAAGAGTTTATTGAACTAATTATTGTCTTCCCATTTTATGGGGGGGGGGCAGACAAGATCAAAAAGTAAATATCATAACATAGAAAGCAACCATCCAAAATTTAGAGCCAAGTTCCTCTGCTTCTAGGTTGGTGTCTCTTTATTCACTCAATAAAACCTACTGAGCACCCACTGTGTACTGGATAGTGTCCCAGAAATCAGAGATGTGGGAATGAGCAAGACAGGCCAAAACCTTGACAATACTCATGTATTCTTGGAAAATAAAAAGAAATAAAAGGAGAACTATCTCCCTGAAGAAATTTCATATTGTATTTCAATTCTATACCCATTGAAATTCTTTATTTTTTTAAAATTTATTTAATGAGCATAAATTTCCAAAGTACAGCTTATGGACCACAATAGCCTCCTCCCCCCCGTGTCTTCCCGCCCATCCACAACACTCCCCTCTCCCACTCCCTCTCCCCTTCCCCTTCACATCACGATTAATTTTCAATTATCTTTATATACAGAAGATCAATTTAGCGTATGTTAAGTAAAGATTTCCACATTTTGCTCCCACACAGAAATACAAAGTGTAAAATACTATTTGAGTACTAGTTATAGCATTGATTAAACACCTAAGAGTAATTGTGTATTAATTACAGAGTTCAACCAATAGTTTTAAGTAGAATATAAAATGCATCTTTTGTATTGTTGTGGCTTCCCCCCGACCTCCCTCCCTCCCGTGGCCCTCCCCTCACCCACTCCCTCTCCCATCCAGCCCTTCATCACATTTCATTTTCAATTACCTTCATATACCGAAGATCAATTTAGTATATACTAAGCAGTCTATACCCATTGAAATTCTACACCCATTGAAAATAACACTTCATATTCCTTACCCTCAGAATCTGGAAGCATCATTCTTTTTTTTTAAGATTTATTTTATTTATTTGAAAGACAGTTAGAGAGAGAGGTAGAGACAGAGAGAGAGGTCTTCTATCCTCTGGTTCACTCCCCAGACGATCATAACGGCTGGGGCTGTGCCAATCCATAGGGAGGAGCCAAGAGCTTCTTCCGGGTCTCCCACATGGATGCTTTCCCAGGCCATAACAGAGAGCTGGATCAAAAGTGGAGCATCCAAGATTAGAACTGGTGCCCACATGGGATGCAGGCGCTTCAGGCGAGGGCTTTAACCCACTATGCCGCTGTGCCGGCCCCTGGAAGCATCAATCTATTCTCTATCTCTATGAATTTGAAGAACTCAGTTTCTACACATAAATAAGATGACACAGAAACTTGAAAAAAGCAGAGATATGCAACAAAATCCCCAGTGGAAATAAATGGTGTGCTAAAGAATAATGCAAGGAAAGAAATCAGAAATTGGCTGGGGGTTAAGGCACTTTTTTGCATAAAGGCTTCTCTGACCAAAGACCTGTTTTGCAGAGATCAGAGTAAAGTGAAGAGAAGGTGTTGCCTAAAGGACGCCTCTGAGTACTCCAGGAAGAAGTAGCCCCAGCTGCTAAGATTCTCTAGTCTGAAGAATCAAGTAGCCGAATACAGATGAGAAAAACAAAAAAGCAGTTGATAAAGCTGGGGTGGAATAGAATGTGAGATGGACAGGGCCAAACCATATGGGGTTTCAAAGGTTAGTGCAAATGTGGGCAAACCTCTGGATAGTTATGTGTTGGGGAGGACTGTGATGTGATTCAAGATTAGAAAATATTTCTCAGAAATTGAAATAGGGAGTGCTATTACTGGAAGCTCTCTTGGCAAGATGTGTTGTTGTTGCAAAAAAGACTGTAGTGGAGTAGAGTGGGAAGCAGAGAGATCAAAAATGCTTATGGAAGAAGTGTCATGAGGATCTCCAAACTTTTTTGTGTGGATGGAGAGCACCAGGACTTGGGGAGCCCTTCAGCTAGAATTAGTCCAGGTTTTGGTAATTCCCTGTGTAACAGTACAATTAGGAGACACAGATAGAGGTGAGCAGAAAAAGAATTATTGAAAGATGAAGGGATAGTACACTCAGGCTTTAATGCAGGCAACCCCATGAGGAAAAATTGCCCCCACACAGGCTAGAATCATCCTTTTTATAGGATAAAGGGTAGGGCTTGAAGAAGGCAACACTGCAGATTCTGTAGTGCATGAGCTGGTCTCCATGAAGGTGTCTTGCTGTCTGGTATCTGATGGAAAGTGAGGTTTAGCTGCATGAGGAGGAGCGCGCATGCAGCCACGTTGAGCTGGCATGGAAAGTGATGGGATTTGAGCAGTGTGCATGTCTAGGCTGTAGCACCCTTAGTTCCTTGTGCATCACTGATTTCCTGAATAGACCCCATCAGAAGAGAAGAACAGACCTGTAGAAATGGGGAAATGAAAAAAAAAAAAAAAACACCTCATTTCTATTTTAGTTTGTTGTTACTTTTACATGAATGCTTGGATAGATGGTTTACCTAATGAGTCATCTGGGAAAAAAAGGAAAAGGAACAAATTCTGGAGATTAATGAGTTAAGAATTTTGTTTGGGACATAGTAAGCTTGACTTGTCTTTCAACTGTGCAAGTAAATAGGGGAATATGCCATATGTGTAACTGAGCCATTATACAAAACCTTGAATGAAGATATGAGGTACAATCAGCTCCTTATCTTCTGTCTCCACTCTCCCAGCCTCCCTCCCTGAACTTGAAATTCCTTTGTTCTGCTTCTCTTATTAAAATCAACTCTCTGAAGTGAAGAAGTAATACAGCTGGCCCTACAGGTTGCTTAATCACAGGATTTACAAGATCATTTATTTCCTCTATAATTAACATCTTGGTATCTGATTTTGTCATGAGAGATTTTCCAGGTACAACAGGCTGACAGCAAAAAGTAACTGCTACCATCATGTAGTCTCCAGAGTGACTGAAGCCCATTCTGCCATTATACACATTCCATGAAGAACATGATATTGGGGCTGGCACGGTGGCACAGTAGGTTGATCCTCTACATGCTGCACTGGCATCCCATATGGGCACCAGTTCAAATCTCAGCTGCTCCACTTCCGATCCAGCTCTCTGCTATGGCCTGGGAAAGCGGCCATTTGGGGAGTGAACCAGTGGATGGAAGACCTTTCTGTCTGTTTCTCCTTCTCACTGTCTGTACCTCTACCTCTCAAATAAATAAATAAAATATTTTTTTAAAAAAGAGAACATGATATTGCCAACCAATCAAAGGAAGAACACAAGGGACTTGGGCATGTACTGAACATGTGACTCTCAAATCCATCTTTGATTCATAAGAACCTTCACCATTAAACTTTTTGAAGAGCCAGGGACTGAAGCCGTAGCTCCCCAACTCCTTGATCTGCATTTGTAATAAATGCCTCCTTTCTTCCATCACTCCAGTGTCAGTGCTCAGTTTACTGCACATTGGCAAATGAACTCAGTTTGGGCAAGTCTATAATAACACTTCCAACCAGTTTTGGGGGTTGTTCAATATTAATTTTATGGCACCTTTATAAGCTCATCAGAATATCAAAGAGAAAAAAGAGAAGTGAAAGTAGTAAGTGATTACTGGAAAAAAAAAGGACATGAGAAAGGTATATGTGGCTTTATAAAGAAAAAAGGATGGTGCAGCTTTGGCAGTATACTCTGGCTTTCTTGACTTTGAGCAGAGTGGAGATCTTCCACATGTGCTAGGGATAGGCAAACAAATCTAATGGACGATGTCTTTCTTCAGGCACTACGGAACTTTCAACTCCTTCCTCTGCCAAATTGAATACCATACAATATAAGTTCTATATGTAGTGCTCATGATGCCACAAGACCAAAGAAAAAGTAGATGCCTGGGTAGTTGGTCTAGTTCAATATACTCTATAACAGCCAACGTGCTCTCATTGCTTTCCATCAGACTACATCTGGATCATTTTCATTTCTGTGTCCAAGTACACTCCTTCAAACACCACCCCAGTTCCAATAAGAGCACCCCAATTTATTTATTGGCAACAGTAAAAAGCCTTGCTGGATGAGAAACCCTGTGCTTCACTTCACTCAGCTCTCTGCATGCCAGTCGCTCATCAACCAGGACAATTGGGAGCACAGTTGGTGCCCATGCTCCTGGTGTGATTTTCCTCAGGGTGTGATGACTGTCTCAGCACCACTTGGAACACCTTAAAGCCACCAAGTATTGTGCTTTAGAGGAATACATGAAGTTCTGGGACTCATGAGGAGCTTTCAACACAATCTGTCTTCAGAAAATTGGAAAATTTGGAGGGCTATTATCACAATTTTCTAAACAAAGATTTGGGATTCTTTTTTCTTCCTTTTTTAACTTTGATTCCTAACATGCATCATATGTGTGTTTCTGTTGATTGCTATCCATTCAATTCTGTAGGAACCTGTGGAATTTCTATATTTTAAGAATATCATAATCCAACACTGTGGTATGGTGGGTTAAGCCTCCCATATAGATGCTGGGCTGAGTCCCAGGTGTTCCACTTCTAAACCAGCTTCCTATTGATGGCTTGTGAAAGCAGTGGAAGATGGCCCAAGTGTTTGGCCTCCTGCAACTTAGTGGCAGACCCAGGAGAAGCTCCTTGCTCCTGGCTTTGGATCTGCTTAGCTCTGGTCATTGCAGCCATTTTGGGAATGAACCAGCAGATGGAAGACCTCTTTGTCTCTCCCTCTCTGCCTCTCATGCAAATAAATAAATAAACCTTTAAAAAAGAATATCATAAGTGCATGAGGAGCTCAAAGCCTAGTTACAACACTGATAGAAAAATAATTGTATAAAAGAAGCTGTTACAAAAAAAACAAAACAAAACAAAACAAAACAAAACAAAACAAAAAAAAAAAAACAAGTTCTGGAGTTCCACAGTATAAGGAGAAAGCGACCATCTCAGTGTCAAGTACATAACCTTGGAGCTCTAAATTTCATATTTTATTTTGAAGGAGGTGTGGCATTCTTATAGAACATCCTAAAGCTGGTTAGACGAACTGCTATGGAACTCCCCAAACTACGTGTGCTCACTCAAAGGGAAGAAGCCACTCACTGACAACAAGGATGGTGATGAAAGAAGGCATTTATCTGCAATGTGCAGAGCAAAGGGTCATGCAGTTATTACTCAATTTCCATACAACATGATGGATTAAATGTGGAGAATCTTATAAAGCAGGGGTTGATCTGTGCACAATCAGTTTGTGTATGAGCCTTGGGTTGGTCCCAGTGCTTGTGGCTTTCCTTAACATTGGTCAGTGAGAGGGGCCAGTGTGTTTCTTTTGAAATGGCAAGGGTGGCTCTGGGCTGTCTAGGATGTATGAGGAGGTTGGTGTTACTTTGTTGAGGGCCTGTGAGTTCTATGAAGCTGTCAGCATAGAAGCCAGCATGGTGATGCTAACTACAGGCACAATTTAAATAATCTGGGTGATTGAGGGTCTTGGCTATGACTTCATTTTGTGTCATCTCCCTTTATTTAATTAATCTTTTCAGAGGAACTGCAAGCTGAGGGACAGATGCTGGACCTGATGAAGTCTACAGGCAAAGGTATAAAGGTAGGGGCTTGGCTTCACTGTGGGTATTCCACAAATTTCAGAGTGGGAAAATATGCATTCTAAACATCCAGAGATCTCAGATGTGAACATTTTGGAGAATTGCAAACATGCATTCCTCACCTAAAGTCTACCTTGGTCATAAACTTCTCAAGGAAAAGAAATTCATCTTTTCATTTCTCTAATATTAAATCATGGAAATTCTCAATAAAACACATATGTGCTGTGGCCAACATGGGATGAACTGCCTGGATCCTTATTCACTAATGCGATTCTGCCCAGCTGCGTGGAGCCTTCAGTGGACAGCATCTGCATTCTTGGATCTGCTTCAGATGCAGCATGTAGCTTTATCTGAGGACATGTATTTTCTGAGAAGGCCTACATGTAGCAACCAAGTAAGGTGTGATTATCATGGCCCAGTTCGTCGGTCCAAAGTGAAGCAATTCTACCAGCAATTATTCACTCCAGCTCCTACCAGATGGGCTAAGAATCTGTTAACATCAGTCATTGTTTGTTCCTGCACAGCTCAATCTGTGATTTGGAGGCAGGTGATTTGACTGTTGTGCATCAGACAAATTGAATATCCTATACCTGAGATGCTGGGGACCCACAAGGTTGGAGTTTCATATATTTCTCAAATTTTGGAGTATTTGAGATATAGAACAATCCCCAAATGGGTTGGAAGCATTGCTATGGAATCCCCTGGGTGCTGAAAGAAAGACGTTATTGTTGATGGGCATTTAGGTTGATTCAAGGTTTTTGCTATTGTGAATTGAGCTGCAATAAACATCAACAATAGACTGAATAAAGAAGTTATGAGACATGTACTCTATAGAATACTATACAGCAGTCAAAAACAATGAAATCAGGCCATTTGCAACAAAATGGAGGAATCTGGAAAACATCATGCTGAGTGAAATAATCCAGTCCCAAAGGGACAAATATCATATGTTCTCCCCGATTGGTGACAACTAACCGAGCACAAAAAAGGAAACCTGTTGAAGTGAAACGGACACTATGAGAAACAGTGACTTGATCAGCCCTTGTCCTGACTGTTGATGTACAACTTATACTTTATCCCTTTTAGTATTATTTTTGTTGTTCTAGTTAATACTATTGGTTGAACTCTGTAACACACAATTATTCTTAGGTGTTTAAATTTAACTGAAAAGTGATCTCTGTTAAATATAAGAGTGGGAATAAGAGAGGAAGGAGATGTACAATTTGGGACATGCTCAATAAGACTTGCCACAGATGGTGGAGTAAGAAATGTGCCAGGGGATTCCAATTCAATCCCATCAAGGTGGCATGTACCAATGCCATCTCACTAGTCCAAGTGATCCATTTCAGTTCACAATTGATCATAATGATAGGTCTAAGAGTCAAAGGGATCACACAAACAAGACTAGAGTCTGCTAATACTAACTGCTAGAATTAAAAAAGGAGAGAACAATCCAACATGTGAAGCAGGATACACAGCAGACTCATAGAATGGCAGATGTCCTAAACAGCATTCTGGCCTCAGAATCAGCCCTTAAGGCATTCGGATCTGGCTGAAGAGCCCATGAGAGTATCATAGGCATGGAAAGCGAAGACACTCTGGCAGAAAAAAAAAAAGCAACCTAAATGAAAGATCTCTGTGAGTGAGATCCCAGTGGAAAGAACGGGCCATCAGAGAAGAAGGTACCTTTCTCTGAAGGGAGGAGAGAACTTCCATTTTGACTATGACCTTGTCTAAATAAGATCAGAGTTGGCAAACTCAAAAGGCTTCCATAACCTTGGCAACTCATGACAAGAGCATAGGGAGATTATTGATCCCATAAAAAAGAGTGTCAAACTGTTGAAATCTTTACTTAATGTATGCTAAACTGATCATCTGTATATAAAGAGAAACGAAAATGAATCATGATGTGAATGGAATGGGAGAGGGAATGGGAAAGGGGAGGGTTGCGGGTAGGAGGGACATTATGGGGGGGGGAAGCCATTGTAATCCATAAGCTGTACTTTGGAAATTTATATTCATTAAATAAAAGTTAAAAAATTTGTTAGGTCAACAACAGGAGTCACTGTGCACTTACTCCTCATGTAGGATCTCTGTCCTTAATGTGGTTTTCAATGCGAATTAATGCTATAACTAGTACTCAAACAGTATTGTACACTTTATGTTTCTGTGTGGGTGCAAACTGTTGAAATCTTCACTTAATATATGCTACACTGATCTTCTGTATATAAAGATAATTGAAAATGAATCTTGATGTGAATGGAATGGGAGAGGGAGCGGGAGAGGGGAGGGTTGTGGGTGGGAGGGAAATTGTGGGGGGGGGGGAGCCATTGTAGTCCATAAGCTGTACTTTGGAAATTTATATTTATTAAATAAAAGTTAAAAAAAGAAAGAAGTTATTATTATAAAGTGCAGAGCAAGGAGCCAGGCCGTTATCCTTAATTCCTGGGCTCCCAGAAGGTTTTAAGTTAAAGGTTCTTGTAGACTAAGTTGGGGCTGAGAGTTGTGTATTCAGTTCATGTTCAAGCTCTTGGTTGGTCTGCCATGCTCATGACTGTCCTTCAATTGCTCAACAATATACCATCCTTTAGAGAATGTTGATGATGTCAAATGAGCTTCATTCAAACTGGGAGCTTCATGCAGGTGGTGGATACATTTTGCTGCAAGTCTGAAGTTCCTAGGAAAGAAACTCCTAGAGGTAACACTTAACATCAAGATGTTAGAGAAACACATGACCTCACAAGTCCAGTGATGAGAACCTTGTCATGGCTGTTCCACTATGTTGACTCAGTGGAATCTGATCTAGCATCTGCATTCAAGACACTGCGCAGAAGCTCGGTTTCATTTACATGTGTGTAGTGAGAGATTTTGGGGATGGAATAATTAATTAATATACAAAATTAATTTTATGTTTCATATATACTTTATGCACATACCTGAAGATAACTATACATTTAAAAAAATTGTGCATGAAACAAAACACAGTGTGAGATGTTTCCACCTGTGACATCATTGGGCACTCAAAAAGTTTTGGATGTTGGAGTCTGCTGATTTTGGATTTTTGGAGGTATAGTCAACATGTATTGTTTTTGTCTTCTGTTTTATTCTATAACACTAAATGACATCTTTATGATGGCTGGAAATTCTCTCTTACATTTTTTTCTTGAGTACAGTGAGACAGTCTGTGTGAATAGCCCTGATATTTGGGCACTGAATTGCTAGAACACTAAGAGGAGATTGTTTAAGGGATGAGGAAGCTGTGAACCTGAGTGGAATTAAAAAGAATATTAGCATCAAATATCTGGGTGAGGGTCAGAATGGGAGAGACTACATACGAGTCAGAGTGCACTGCCCACTGTGTGGATAATAGGCCATTGTTGGCATATCATAATTATATAATGCCTTCTCCATGGTAAGACCTCAATAAATGGTGACTATTGTTTTGTATTATTTTCATCATGGTTGTTTTCAGAAATAGAAGTGGCAGAAATCATGATAAATACAAGTGCCTACTCAGGAACTTTGCTCAGGGCTAGTCTTTTTGCCCATTCAAATCAAGGGAGAAATTGCTAAGCATCTGTAGTTAAGCAAAAATAAATGAATAAATTGCTTGTAATTTTCTGCAAAGTCTTTACACAAATGCAAAAATGGCGAAATAAAGAAAAGAAATTAAGAATGATAATAAAAATGGAAATAATGAACCTTTGAGAATAAGTAATGATTCACTTTTTTAATTGCTGTACAGATCAAAATTGATTCAGTCCATCTCAGAGGAGGCATGTGAAGAGAAGGAGAAGAAGAGGGTGAATATCAAAATGATTTCAAAGGAATTAAGATAATCTTAGATAAAAGGCTGGTAAAATATTGAATTTCAAATAAATATTCTAGGGATGAAAAGCCATGAAAAAAGCCATCTCGCCTGTATAGATAACTGGATCTGCTGAAAAGAAATATATTTGTATCAGAATAGTACAATATCTGTTCTTTTAAAACACATTAATTTTTCTATTAAATAATTTTGTGGATGTCATCAGGCAAGTATTTTCCAGCATTTATTCTTTCTAAAGCTAGAGTCGTAATCAGCAACAATGGAAATCAGTCAATCCAATGCCTTCATTTTCAGTCTCATGATGCAAATAAAGGAGAATAAAGCCATGTATGTATCTCAGGTTGCAAACATAGGAAAACCAGGAAGAGAACTGAGCTCCAGAATCCCAGGCCAGTATTTTTCTTTAAGACTTATTTATGTATTTGTTCGAGAGGCAGGGTTACAGATAGAGAGAAGGAAAGAGAAAGAGAGAGGTGCTCCATCAGCTGGTTCACTCCCCAAATGGCCAAAACAGCTGGAGATGAGTTGATCCAAAGCCAGGAGCCAGGAGCTTCTTCCCGGTCTCACACTTGGGTGCAGAGGCCCAAGCAATTGGACCATCTTCCACTCCTGTCCCAGACTCTAATAAGGGAGCTAGATCAGAAGCAGAGCAACTGAGACACAAATTAGTGCCCATAATGGATGCTGGCACCACAGGCAGAGGATTAACCTACTATGCACACCAAAGCACCTGCCCCTCCAGCACACCTTATAATATCCAAATAGCAAAGTAACAGTGGTTGCAACTACAACATGCTTCCATTTCGTTTTCACAGATAACAGAATTCTCTTTTGTCTCAAATAATAGTATGAAATAATTCAGGGATGCTATGATAAATGGTTCTCTGGAGAAATCTGGGTAACAAAACCTGAATTTGTGTTTTGCTGATTTCTGTGATGTAAATATTCAATAATGTGTTCACCATTGACCATTTCAACCTGCAAAGTGACATCTCTGGATGCTGTTTTGGGAAGACAGGAACATCAGCAGCTATAATCAAGGTCCCCCAGACTATGAACCTTCGCCTGTAGTAACCATATACTTCTCTTTGTTTCTTTTGGGTTTCGTGCATGCTCAAACAAAGCATTTCTCAGGGGATACAATTACAGTTAATTAAAGATATGAGCTGCTGAGAATTATCTGTAGAACTGATGTTCAGTCGGACCTTCTTGCTTTTGAGGTCGCTAGTGGGGAAAGATAAAGTACGTCCCATCTTCAGGAACTAGAGCACATAGTGATGGGCTGGAGAGTACTATCTCCATTTGAACTTTATCAAACCCTAGATCTCTGAGAGTTGGAAACTTAACATTTTAAGTGAATGACAACTTTTATCACATGAGACAGCTTTCCTGCATTCCCCTTGACAGTCGAGGACAAGGCTCCCTGGCAATGTGAGAATTAGAATCCTCTCTCAGGACTTCCACCCTCAAATCCACTCGTCTGTACTGACCTAAGTATATTTTTATGTCTATAATTAGTGCAAGGTTTCCATAAAACCCACTCTCTCCCAAAAATGGAAAAGTCTGGAATCCCCACCCCATCCCCAGTGATTATAATATGACTTTGCCACAGCTCAATCTCTCTCTAACATCCCCTTCATGAATAATATTTTTAGTATAATATTCTTTCCTTCATGTCTTTACCTTTTAATTTACTTATACAACATTATTATGAAGTAACAAAACCTTTTAACAAGTATTCAGAATCTGAAAGTCTATAAAGAGAAGCATAGAAGCCAAACAACAGCCAAACATATCAAGGGAAAAGAATAAACAAGCTGGTGCTGTGGCTCACTAGGCTAATCCTCCGCCTTGCGGTGCTGGCACACACAGGGTTCTAGTCCTGGTCGGGGCACCAGATTCTGTCCCGGTTGCCCCTCTTCCAGGCCAGCTCTCTGCTGTGGCCAGGGAGTGCAGTGGAGGATGGCCCACGTCCTTGGGCCTGCACCCCATGGGAGACCAGGATAAGTCCCTGGCTCCTGCCATCGGATCAGCGCGGTGCGCGGGCCGCAGCGCTCGGGCTGCGGCGGCCATTGGAGGGTGAACCAACGGCAAAGGAAGAGCTTTCTCTCTGTCTCTCTCTCTCACTGTCCACTCTGCCTGTCAAAAAAAAAAAAAAAATTAAAAAAAATTAAAAAAAGAATAAACAAATCATGAAAGTAACACATACAGAGAGGAGACATACTTGTTCTAACCTTCTGTGGCAGTCAGTGAAAGTTATATGTGAGTGAGACCTGATCTGGGCCTATTAGGGTTGTTAGATGCAGGAAAATAGAGTACCCAGAAGGCGCCACGGCTCACTTGGCTAATCCTCCGCCTGTGGCAACAGCACCCTGGGTGCTAGTCCCGGTTAGGGCACCAGTTCTGTCCCGGTTGCTCCTCTTCCAGTCCAGCTCTCTGTTGCGGCCTGGGAGTGCAGTGGAGGATGGCCCAGGTCCTTGGGCCCTGCACCCACATGGGAGACCAGGAGAAGCACCTGGCTCCTGGCTTCGGGTTGGCACAGTGTGCCTGCCACAATGCGCCGGCCGTAGTGACCACTTGGGAGGTGAACCAATGGAAAAAGGAAGACCTTTCTCTTTGTCTCTCTCTCTCTCTCACTGTCTAACTCTGCCTGTCAAAAAAATAAAATTAAAAAAAAATCCATACCCTGGCATG
The DNA here is from genome assembly GCF_964237555.1 of Oryctolagus cuniculus. Classification (NCBI taxonomy): domain Eukaryota; kingdom Metazoa; phylum Chordata; class Mammalia; order Lagomorpha; family Leporidae; genus Oryctolagus; species Oryctolagus cuniculus. The sequence goes on from NC_091434.1 coordinate 124,720,402, forward strand.
TGCCCGCACGCTATACATCCGGGTGCCTGCTTTGAGTCTGGCTACCCGCATTCTGGCTTCCTGATGATACATCCTGGGAGACGGCACGTGATGTCACGAGTGCCCCCTCATCCATTTGGTAGTGTTTCTGGCTCCTGGCTTTGACCAGGCCCAGCCTTGGCTCTTTGTTGCAGGCATTTGTGGAGTGAACCGGTGGATACAAAGTCTACTTAGACCTCTCCCACCCACACCCTGGTTGCTGTTACACTCTGAATTATGTGTCATTTCATGATTCTTCTTGACTTCTTGCCCCTCTTCCATTTGCTTAGTTCTCTGTTGGCCTGTTTGTTCATTCTGTAGGGAGGGGAGATAAAGGTGTCTTGATATATATACATCTATGTTTGCCAGAGAAAGTCAGTTCTGTCCGCATCCTAAACGAAGTTCACAGAATTCCCTAGTCTGTGGTAGTGTGGTGACACAAGAATGATGCTGCTGCTGTATATGGTCACTTGGGTGTTCTGTGTTTCACAGAGATTTTTTTCAAAGGCAGCAATAGGACAGATGAGGAGCCGTAGGACAGCCACCACTAGTATGTTCCTTCATTTTGGCGGTGTTGTGAGGGAATTTGCAAAGGTGAGCATGTTCTAGAGAGCTGTAGTTTGAAGAGGTGGGAAGTAAAACCAGCAGATGGAATCAGTCTCTCTCTCTCTCTGCATTTCTCTCTACCTCCCCCTCCCCCCACACACACTTTACCTTTCCGATTCAGAAATAAATAAATGAATCTTAAAACTTGAAGAAATAATGTGTGGCTCAACGGTTAGAGTTTTCGGCATGGGGTGCTCCCACCTCATGCCGTGGAGCCTGGGTTCGATTCCTGACTCCCTCTGATTCAAGCTTTCTGCAGAGGCACGCCCTGGGAGGCAGCAGGTGAGGTTTCAAGTACTTGGCTCCCTGACATCCGTGTGTGGGATTGTTAGAAAGCCCCACAGTGAAAAAATAGAGTCAGACGCTATTGGGTGTGAGTGACAGGAACCGTCAGGGCTGCACCCCAGAGTCTCCACTGGCGGGGAGCTAGAGTCATAAGCTGGAGTCAAAAATCCAATCCAGGTACTCCAATGGGAGAGGCGGATCATCTTAGTGATTAGTTGAAGATAGTTGAAGATTCCATCCCACAATCAATCACTTTCTTTTCACTTTTTAATGGATTCTATATTTATTGGAGAGGCAACATTACAGAGACAGGGAAGGGGAGAAGGAGGAAGAGAATGAGAGAGGTAGAGAGATGTGAGCATTGCGGGGCATCTGGTTAACCTGGATCAGTCCTGGACCAGGTGGCGCTCAAACCCATCCTGCTGTGGGATGCCAGCGTTGCAGGCAGAGGCTTGAGCCCACGGAACCACTTCCTAGGCCCCTGAGATTGCTTCCCTTTCCTGAAAACTTGGTTGATGGGGACAGCGTGGTGGGGGAACAGGCTAAGCCACTGCCTGCAAAGCCAGAGTCCAACTCCCTGCTAATGTGCTTGGGAAGATGGCAAAAGATGGAAGGAAGACCTTTCTCTCTGTATCTCTGTCTCTCTCACTGTCTAACTCTGCCTGTCAAAAAAAAAAAAAAAATAGAGTACACAAAATAGCAGCATGAGAAATGGACCAGATGGTTCTTCCTTCTTTATTTTTTTTGGTCTAGTTGTTTATTTTTTTCCCCAAAACTAAGCAATAGGCACATCCTCTACTAAGCTGCATTCTATTTGAACTGATTGCCTCCTAACCCAGATTCTCAAGTCCAAAAAGTATCTTCACTATGAATAACACAATGTAGACTTCAGAGACTTGGCTTTTCATTCAAAAATATGTAAAACATTTGAAAGAATGCATGTAGATGAAAGGTGATAGGGTAGAGGGTTGAAGGCAGACTGAAAAGAAGATAAAACAGGAGGACCAAAGATATCTAGGCAAAACAGGATGGCTCTTACTCTTTTCTTCTCCCAAGAAAATGCTCCAAGGAGCAAGAATAGTAACAGAACCCTTTGTGAAATGTTGGGGTCTGCGAATCCTGGTCACTTGTACTCTGAGTGAGGAGGCTATAGCCCCAAGAGATGTCTGCCTTCAGGAGGTTCCTCTTCTTACGCAGTTTGGAAGCATGAGAGTCAAGATACCTGCTAGGTAAGAAAGGGCCTAAAGTAGTAACTGCTTGGTTCCAGAGAAATGTAGAAGGGCCAGATTCTTTAGGAAAGCCTAACAGATAGCTGAAGGGGAATGTTAAAGGTTCATTTGTGATACCATTTTGTCAGTGGGGGCTGGAGGGATGATAAGAGTGGACAATGTAACCTCCATAGAAGGCACTGTAGGAAGATGGCCATACCTGAGGGCCAGACTAGACTAAGGATCTCAGGGTACTCTACAGGGTGTCCATTGCCCACACCTCCCATCCACACCTTACCTACACTCAAAATCAGAGTCTCTGAAAGTTAAATTAATTCCAGGATAAAGGAAAAATAAAAATATGTATCATAAAGAATAGACTGCTTAAATAAAAATAACTAAGAAACTCAAAAAGTAATTGAGTGTATTAAAACGGAATAGGTTTGGGTTTTATGCTGAGAATTTAATTCAGATAGAAAAATAGTTACTTTGTGTATTTGAAAGTTTTCAAGTGTTTGTGCATAAGGAGGGTAGGGTGGCAGATGCAAGTGACTCAGATCTTTTAAATGCTATTAATTCAGCAGGAGCTCTTGATGAAATTGGTGAAAATGTTTTTTAAAACACTGAGACTCCAAAAATGCTATGAACTGGAAACAGCTAATAAAGACCTAATCAAACAAATATATGAGACACTGGTAAAAAGAAAATAGAGAGTAAGTGGTATTTAAACCAAGACTCCCTCAACTACCAGCTCAGTGAGTTGGAATTCCCACTTTTAGGTGACTCCAAAATAACAGGATTCTGTCTCTTCCCAGTTGGAAGTCTATCTTCCTGGGTCTACCAGGACTTCAGCGTTTCTCTTCCTGTCCCCAGTTGCCTGTTGCTGATGCGAAGTCCCAGCTGAGAGCTTCAGAGAGATGAGGGGAAAGAAGGTTGCAGCTTGGAATAGCGTGGTTTTTAGGAGTCAACCTTCTAAAGGCAACTGGTAAGAGCTATGTCATCTGTTGGAGATAAAACTTTGATGGTAGCTACCTAATTTGCAGAAGAGAAAGTGAATAGGAGAACCAGGAGCAACCCTCCTCGTAACAAATTAAGTATCAAACTCATACTATATTGTCAAAGTAGCCATAGCTTGATTGGATTTGTTTGTGGCGGTCCCTGTGTCCTAGGGTATTATTGAACATAGTAGAGCAATGGCTGTTAGCAGCCTGTAGCATTTAGGTGTGACCCTTCCCTTCCAGGACCACTGTCTGATTATGGGCACAGCTGAAGATTACATACCTGTTGAGCAACAGGGGAGGTTTTACACTGTGGTGTGTGTAGACTTCACTAAACAAATTAATAAACAACCCATTACGTACATATGTACATATTGATATAACTGAGCAACAAAATAAACAAAGTAAAAACTGATAGAAATTCAGTGCTGAAAATACAAGTCAACAATAATAGTTCAAGTCTTCAATATCCAACCTTCAACAATGAATTGAACAATAGGACAGATGATTATGTTGAGATCACAGATTCAATAAAACTATAGACTAACTAGTCTTGGTGAGTATTTATAGAATATTGAATTGTATAAGTGTATATTCTGTTGCTGCTGCTCTTTCATTTAATTCCCTTTTACCCATGAGTATCCGTATATCTGCACCTGAATAATGAATAAAAATAAAAAATAAGACTAAAGATTAAGAAGAGATCACAGACTAGGGAAAAAAAAAACAAACTACAGGCCAACTAGTCCTAGTAAATATTTATAGAATATTATGTTGTATAAGTGTGTATTCTGTTGCTGCTGCTCTTTCACATCATCTTCTTTCACTTACCCATGACTCTCCACTTATCTACATCTGAACTTGAAAATGTGCTCCAGACATATACTTTGTCCCTTTTTTGCATGTCTCCTTTGGATGCACAATATTGGTGGGTCCAGCTGTGGGCTGTGGTATCACTTTTAACCTAACTGCTGTTGTAATTCATCACCCTGCAGGTCCTGCAGTAAACCAGTCAAGAGTCAAGTTCAAATCACTGTTTTGGCTTCAATTGTGTCTTTTGCCCCAATCCACTGAAATCAACCCAGGCACAAAACTCTCTTGCCAAAAGGTGCTGGCAAAGTCATCTACTTGGTCTAGGTAGAGAGAGACAACAAGAGAGATGAATCTTCCCCTGGTTCATCTCCTAGATGACAACAATGTCTGGGACTGAGCCAAGCATGGGTCAGGGAGCTGGATCAGAAGCAGAGCACCTGGGACTCATATGGGATTCTGGCATTGCAGGCAGCAGCTTAACCCACAATGCAAAGACTGTGGTCCCATCTCTTTTTTAAAGATTTTTTTATTTGAAGGGTAAAATGAGAGAGAGAGAGAGAGAGAGAGAGAGAGAGAGAGATTTCATCTGCTAATTCATTCCTCAGATTTCTACAACAGCCATGGCAGGGCCAGGTTGAAACTAGGAGCCTGAACTACATCTGGATCTCCTGCAAGGGTAGCAGAAGCACAAGACCTCTGGGCTTCTTCCTCTGATTTCCCAAGCACATTAGCAGGGGTTTGGATCCAAAGAGAAGTAGCTGGGACTTGAGTCGACACTCATATCACAGATGGCAGCTCAACCAATGAGCCACAAAGCTGGTCCCCATACTTCGTATTTTTCTATCCTTTTAAATTATTTGAGTCTTCCTTTATGGCACAGGATATGATTTATCTTGAGAATACTCAACATGCACAGCATGTTAATATTAATACTGAGTGGCAGGCTAAGTGTCCCCAAGAATGACAAGGAGTGGATAGGTAAGTTTCTTGCAGATACCATTTCTCACTGGATGGTTCGTATTTCTAAGGGAATTGAATTAAAGGCTTGTGCCAGATCTAGTCTTAGATGGGAAATGAAAAGTGATTTGAGCAGCAATAGATTAAGCTACATCACATAATATTGTGAGACTTGCTTTAGGAAAATTTTCATGTATACCTTAATAAAGGAAATAAAACACTAATTAGATTTACATCTTCAGAGGTGTGGCAAATACCCATATTGACTGAGAAATTCTCAATGGTATCTAAAGAACTAATAATTGTGATGCAGTTAATGAAATCAAGATTTAGGAACAAAATGTGCAGAGACCTAAAAAAGTATAAACTATTTTCTTTTAGTTATTTGAGAGGCAGAGAGACAGAGATAGCTTGACAGACAGATGGAACTTCTATCCATTGTTTTTTTATTTAAAGATTTATTTATTTTACTTGAAAGTCACAGCTACATGAGAGAGGAGAGGCAGAGACAGAGGTGTCTTCCATCCACTGTTTCACTCCCCAGATGGCCCCAACAGCCAGAGCTGCACCCATCCAAAGCTTGGAGCCAGGAGCCTCTCCCAGGTCTCCCACGTGGGTGCAGGGGCCCAAGGACTTGGGCCACCCTGTACTGCTTTTCCAGGCCATAGCAGAGAGCTGGATCAGAAGTGGAACAGCTAGGTCTTGAACTCGTGCCCATATGGGATGCCAGCACCGCAGGTGACGGCTTTACCTGCTATGCCACAGTGCCGGCCCCCATTCATTGGTTTAGTCCCTAAATGCCCACAATGGCGAGGCTGGATTGGGGCTAAAGCCAGTAGTCAGGACCTCATTCCAGGTCTTCCACGTGGATGGCAGGGTCCCAAATACTTCAGCCAACATTGCTGCTTCCTAGGGTCTGCATTAGCAGAAAGTTAGAATCAGGAGTTAAAACCTGGTACTTCAATGCAGTGTACAATTGTCCTAACCACATCGTAAGCATTAGACTAAACAGCTGTCCTTAAAATGTGTAAAATTTAAAAAAGAAGAAATGTTTAAAGGGACCATAAATCCCATTAGACTTCCCATTAATCCTAAAAACAGCATCTGTATGAAGGGTCGGAGTAACTATGTTTCGAAAAAGTGCCTCCATTCGGAGAGGCAGACCCAACTTCCCGTAAAAGCAGCCTCCCTCTGAGGAAACTGAAAGTTACAACGGAACGTCTTGCTAGCTTTCACCATATAAGGAAATCCCCTGGGTCTGACCCAATCAGGAACAACCGCGTTTGATTAGGAAGTACCAGAGGTGACCCCAGCCAATCCACTGTTACCCCACACCCCTTGATGACGTAACCCAGCTTTAAAAGAGGCTCCCAAGCACGGCTGGGGCCTTCCTCTGCCCTCCGCTATGTGGTTGAGTAGACTGGGTCCCTGCTGCAGCTTGTACTTCCGAAAAAAACCTTGCTCTTGCATTTCAGTGTGTTCAAGTCTCTGGTGGCATTTGGGGATCCAACGATCTGGGCACAACACTGTACATTCCTTGAGAACAATAAAAATATTCCTCATATCGTGAAGACCTCTTAGACAGGTAGTGGTTGACATAGCACCAGCCCCCTATTCAGCTTGCCTACTGCTAGGTATTAGATCTGCAATCACAATTACTAATTTTTTTTTGACAGGCAGAGTGGACAGTGAGAGAGAAAGACAGAGAGAAAGGTCTTCCTTTTCTGTTGGTTCACCCTCCAATGGCCGCCGCGGCCAGCGCACCATGCTGATCCGAAGCCAGGAGCCAGGTGCTTCTCCTGGTCTCCCATGTGGGTGCAGGGCCCAGGACCTGGGCCATCCTCCACTGCCCTCCTGGGCCACAGCAGAGAGCTGGACTGCAAGAGGAGCAACGGGGACAGAATCTGACGCCCCGACCAGGACTAGAACCCAGTGTGCTGGTGCCGCAGGCGGAGGATTAGCCTATTGAGCCTTGGCGCTGGCCCACAATTACTATTAAACTCTATCCAGCTCCTCACTATTTCTTAGAAGATAAGTGCACATATAAAGTGCTTCCTACATGTGAGAGCAGAACTAAATTCAATCTCTCAAACTAGTCTTTTTGCTGTGATACTATGAGCCTACTCACCTTCATGGCTGCTACAAAATGGAATGGGTCTGTCCTTAATAAGATTTAACACTTTTTGAATAAATAAATGCTTTTCAGATTGTTGCAAGCCTTTAGTTAATCTACAGAGTTCTGAAGAATTCGGGCTAGTGTTTCTGTTACTTTTATGGAAGACTGGATTAAGGGAGGTGCTCGCTACACATTTAAAATTCTGTTTGCAAAATATAACTCGGTCTTCATGTTCCAGGAACTTGTATGAGGAGAAGAAAAAGGAAGATATGGAAGAGGAAGTAGTGAAATAAATGAGATGAGCAGAAGAGAGGAGAGGAAGGGGCAGTAACTAATAACTTTGGTTTGCCTAAAAGCAACCATCTTATGACTGAGTGATGGCCATTCCTGGACTCATATCTTCTAATGCCTAGAACTGTTTTTCTGCATCCAAAGAATAAAAGTAAAAATTCAATTAGAATGACTTAATTGGAATGATTTACAGAATAGTTATTATTTCCAGTTGCTCATGATGGCTACAGTGTGACTAGGCCCCATATCAGAAAATCTGTTGTGGTGGCTGAAGCAATGAATAGACCTCAGAATCTTAAAGTACTCTCTGGTTCTCTTCCCACAGGTCTCACTCATGGAATACACAGGGAACACCATAAACACTGGGGCTGCCTGGCACACACCTCTTCCTCTTCTTCATTGAGATGTATGCAAAAAAAATTAGCATCACTGTTGCAATGTGCTGTTTTTTCCTGCTGGACTCAATTCTGATTTATGAGACTTGCCTTTTTCATATGCGGAAATTAGTTTCCTATAGATTTTTTCCTCTTAAGTTACCTCAGAGAGCAGCCCAAGGATTTCAATTTAGTGAAGAGGAGGAGGAGGAAGATCTGAGAGGTGATTTTTCTGGAGGGCTTTTCTCAATAGTCATGAAGCCACATTTAAGACTCAGATCATGATGCTAAGAGTTGATGCCTTTCACATTATCTTACCCTCTGTAATAATGAAACATGCTCCTTTCTGGCTATCATTAGGTCTTGAGGGAAACACTGAAGTACCTCTGGGTGAAAAGCGTGCTGATCCAAAGTCCAGATGATCAAGCAGGACCAAGCGGTTTTCATGGGACTGGTAGTGAAATTGACATTTTGGACGATGCTGATTAGTTATGGCACCCACAGAAAATTTTTAGGTTGCCTTTGCATGCTTGTAACCCCAACATTGAAATCATTAGGTAGTTTTTTTAACCGTTTGAAAATATATTAACAAATTATTCTGGGTAGCAGGTATGAGGGACAGGGAAGGAGAAAAAGCCAAATAATTCCTTAGTGAGTTATCCATCACTGCCAGCTTTTGACAAGTAACCAGCTGCCTCAGGGACTAAGGGAAGAGCATTTATCCACTGACTTCTCCCCTTTCCCAGAGCCCAGTTGGTCAAGGTGACTATATGATTGCTAACTTTTGCTTCTGGATACTCACGCTTAGTGAGTAACAGGCAAGTTCTCGTGGACACACCTGTGCTGCAGAGTCAGAGAAAAACCAAGAATCGGAAGTGATACGCCTGTGGGAATAAGATCCAAGGCAAGGGACTGGCAGGTCCCAGTGAATGAGCATCTGTGGGGAAGTAGTTACTGCTGCAGTGGTCACAATAAGAGGTGGGTTTAAGAGAATGGGATTTACTGTGAAAGGGGTGCAAGACAGCCCACAGCTTGCTCTGGTAAGTCCTGTTTTCCTTTTAGATTAAGTCCACCCTATCACAGAATCTCCATTAACTTCCAGCTAACCAAATCTCTGCAAATGGCTCATCCACGGGATTGCATGGATTTAGCTAGAATCCTTACTGCTGCATCTAGGTCTGAAGCAATACTTGTTTTTTTTTTTTTTTTTTTTTTTTTTTGTTTTTGACAGGCAGAGTGGACAAGTGAGAGAGAGAGACAGAGAGAAAGGTCTTCATTTGCCGTTGGTTCACCCTCCAATGGCCGCTGCGGCTGGCACGCTGTGGCTGGCGCACCGCGCTGATCCAATGGCAGGAGCCTTATCCTGGTCTCCCATGGGGTGGAGGGCCCAAGCATTTGGGCCATCCTCCACTGCACTCCCTGGCCACATCAGAGAGCTGGCCTGGAAGAGGGGCAACCGGGACAGAATCCGGCACCCCGACTGGGACTAGAACCCGGTGTGCCAGAGCCACAAGGCAGAGGATTAACTTAGTGAGCCGCGGCGCCGGCTTAATGCTTGGTTTTTGTCTTCTTTCTTTTCTACCTCAAACTCTACAGATCCTCACTTAAGACCAATTTGTCTTCATGATAGAATGGCCCAAACTTTTATCTTCAAGTATTTTCTATTGCTCTTACTAGTTGAGATTATTACCATTACCCCTTCACTCCCACTACCCTCATGGAAGCATGAGGAGTCACATCCTAGGATCTCTGGCATTACAGGTCACACTGCTCACCACCCACCTTAAGAAGCAGCAACTCCATATAATGGCCACCAGGATCAAGTGCACTTTACAAGTAAACAATTCCATTCTTTGCCTTCTGAGAGTCCCAGGGTTGCCACTTCGCCACTTAGTCCTATGAAATGTGTCTTCTCTGTTATCTTTTTAGAAGATAGCCTCACCTCTGTCCCAGAAACAAGACCCTCTATAACATCAGAAATTAGGTATTCGAGGAAAGGGAGAACAAGTTTCATAAGTACACCCTTGAATGCTAATGAGAGGGAAATCTACTGGCAACTCTCATTTCAGATTCTTGTGCGTGGGGACACCACACAGTAATTAGCTATTTATTCAGCACTTACACTTGAGAGGGCTGCACCACAAAGCTACTTGCCCTTGAACTGGCACCTTATCTGAGACATGTCATTCCTTATCTGGGAATTCAACAGCTCAGGTTACTCAGTTACTGGATATTCCAGATAAAGTAGTGTCTCCAGCATGGCTGGTGTTATTATAGGAGCTGCTATTCAACACACATCATCCTCTGCCTTGTTCTAGAGCCTTAAAAATGTGTCCTGAAGCCATTGTATCTGTCTCTGGCTCCTTCCTTCCTTCCTTCTTCCCCTCATTCCTTCTCCTATCTCCCTCCCTCCACCCCCACTTCTCTCTCTCTGCCTCTCTTTCTTTCTTCCTTTCTTCACTCTCCTTCCTTCTTTTCCTTCCTTCCTCCACTTGTTTCAGCCCTCCATTCTTTCTGTTTTGGCACTAGGCAAATATTACCACAAGCAGATAACTGATTTTTCTTGTTTTATTGAATGTCATGATCTATCAGCCTTCATCACTGAACTCTGGGCATAAGCTACCCTGAAGATCACTCTAGCCTTGCTGTATCCTAGGTAATTACAGCTTTCCTGTAAGAGTCAAATGCCATTAACTGACAGGTACTGCCCCACCAAATATCTGCCCATAATGTGCATTGGTGCTAAGGAGCTCAAGTCCAAAGGGGCATCTCCATTGTCTAAGGGCATGACTCTAAAAATATTCAAAGCAAGGAGGATGATCTGACACTCCTTGAAGACTACCTTCCTTGCCCTTGACTTCCATTCCTATCCCAGCTCCTACTGCAGGGACAGATATATGCCACGTTGGTATGAGTGTAAGCTGACAGTGCTTCATCTGGGGCGTTGAACTTCTTTCTCTCCCCTTCGTCAGGATAACCTTTCACCCCATTTTAAATTGTGCTCCTCTTCTCCCTCAGTTCTGCTGCTCTGATGTATTCACACATAATAGTATAAAACTATAAAATGGACTAATTTGTTTACCATTTCCTCAACTAGAACACAAGCTCTATCAGGGCAACCTGCTTTGCATCCAGCTGTGTCTGTGGAATACCTGAAGCAAATGATTCATGCTTTACATATTTATTAAATTCATTAATGATGAAGAGATACCATAAATCCACTGAAATCCCCTGAAACCATTATCTGACACATGTTAAGAGCTCAATGAGTGGTAGTTGTTTTTATTACTACTCGCTGTGTGGCCTTACCTAACTACTTAATCTCCCTATTTTTCTACTTTGATATGTGAAAATGAAAGTATTATCTTCCCCCATGTAATTGGCAAAAGGGATATGTGAGAAAACATGTGGAAAGTAACCTTTTCAGAGTAGGGGACCAGCATATGATAGCTTTTACCATTTTTATTGTTATTTTGTCATTTTGATAAGTATTACATTCTAGCTGTTGAGTTCGCATAATTAAGAGACTTGCACCATTTAACTTAATTGAGGCTATGTGAATTCAAATGCTTTTTTTCCATTTCAACATTGCTCTCCTTTATTTATTATTCATCATTCACTAAATGCAACCATCATGCCTTAGCCTCAAGGTTCAGTTTACAAATGCTACCACATGAAAACTAAAGGCATTTCCTCACATGTGTAGCAGGCAGATAAAGACCCTTAAAAAATACAAAGAACTCAGCATTTTTGGAGAAAGTGAAACATTCTGGGAAAAACAGTCCAGTCAATATCCCTCTGCCTCCTTCTGGCTGAGGAAAAAGTGAAGCCAGGTGCTTTTGTTGGTTCTGGGCACCCAGTCTCAGGACCTGGTTAGCACATGTTCATTTGCACATGGTGTCTGTTGGCTGTAATATATTTAAGGGAAAGAAGTGCTATGCTGCCATATGTCACTAATGCAGGGAATATGTCTGAGAACTACTTTGATGGACGATTTTGCTGTTGTGTGAACAACAAAGTGTGTGCTTACCTAAACCTAAATGATATATAGGTCAATCACTCAGCATGCTCCATCGATGCAATCAAGAGATGTGGTTAGCACAAGAGGCATGAGGATGCGGCTGAGTGTAAAACTGCATGCTGAGTTTTTTCTTTTTGTTTGTTTTGTTTTCTGTAACAAGAGGCATTCCACTCTAATAATAATAATCAAAAGTGTAGAATGGTAAATGTATAAACCAGTAACATAATTGTTTTGTCATTATCATGTATTATCTGTGTATATGATACCTTTATGAGGCTGGCAGTGCACTAGGTTTGTTTTCACCAACATCACCATAAGCATATGAGTAATGCACTATGCTAGGACATTATAACAGCTGATCGGCCACTAGGTGATGGAAATTTTTCAGCTTCTTTATAATCTCAAGGGGCCACCATTGTGTATGTTGTCCATAGTTGAGCAAAATAGCATTATGCAGTGCACGACTGTATTTGATTAGGTTTGTTCAGCTTAAGGGAATGAATTCTCATCAATGGTTAAGAGGTTCATTTATTTTACTGTGGAAAATAGAATTGGAATTATTACAGTTGCTCTTCAAAACAAAGCACAACCTCAGATGTCAGTCAACTTTAAAGTAAATCCCATCTTGGCCAGTGACTGATGGATGCGGTAGCTGAGTTTGCTTGAGTTTGAGCCTCAGTTTTGACCCCTATACAAAGAATAATCCTATTTCACAAGGTCATTGTGAAAATATGATTAAAAGAGAATAATATAAATTGTATGTTTCATAATAGCAATTCTAGAAATATAATAGATGTCATAGTTGAACATGTATTTTGTGTTTAAAAATACTTATCCAATGCCTATGAGATACTAGCTACTACTCTGAGTTCTTTGTTCAATTCACTCATCCAATCACTACAACTCTTTCAAACAAGCACTGTTATTCACTTCATTTTGTGGCTATACACCTGCAGAGAGAGCTCACCAAATGTCGCAGAAGCCCACAGAGCACTGGGGAGCAGTGTCCCACACACTCTTCTTCTTGGCCCCAATGACACAGCTCTTAATGCTTTTTGCACACAGTCTGAGAGGTACTTTCATGAGCAGCATTTCGTAGAGAAAGAGATGACATCCCAGAGAAGCCAGGTGACATGAACACAGTCCTGCTGCTAGGAAGAGCTAGACAAAACAAACAAACAAACAAAAAAAAAAAAAAAACAAAAAACAAAAAACAAAAAAACAAACAAGGAAGCCTGCATGTCTGGGGACAGAGATAACTATTTTTCTCAACTGCCCTGTGTGACCAGTGAGTTAAATGATTATGAGAAGCAAAAGGAAACAATTCATCTTGGAAATCACTTTCTCAGGAAGGGCTATGGTTTTAGACCTAATGAGGCTCACTGACTTCTGGGATGATTGATGACATTGACTAGGACAGGAAATATTAGGGTTGGTAGTCTCCTGACTGCACACAGAGTAGGCTTGTCACCACCATGTATTCTACCATGCTCAACCTCAAGCTAAGAAGAGAGTCAGGAACCACTTGCATAGCAGAGATAAATAGAGACTTAACTGGTTTTATACATCCTAACTGAGATACTTATTCACATGAAAAAATCTTCCTATGTTAGAGGTAATTTGATTTAGAAATATTTTTCATTGAAATGGTGCTAAATAATGTCCCCATTTTCTATGCAACGAAGGCAAAAAGGAAGATATTTATAATTAAACACTTGAAAACATCTTATTCATAAATTATTTGGCCAAATTTACAGCAATAATTTCATAGAAACTAATGTGTGGATTGGGAACATTGTGTTTGTTCCCAGGGAAAGAAGACCAAAAATAGCACAAAAGCCTAATGAGTGTCTCTCCTTGTAAGAGAACCTCTGAAGATAGGTGTTTTTAATGAACTGTGTTTGTTGAGGTTATTGTTCTGTGGAGAACTTATGCAAACATTTCATCAGGGGAAGGAATGGTGACACCGTGGATCTAACCACCAATTGGGATGCCCACACCCATGTTGGAGCGATGGTTCAAGTCCCAGCTACTCAGCTTCTGACCTAGCTCTATGCTAGAACACCTAGGAAATGCCAAATGATGGCAGGCTATTTGAGTTGTTGCCACCCCAGTGGGAGAGCAGGAAGGAGTGCCAGTCTCCTAGCTTCAGCCTGGCCTAGCCCCAGTTGTTGCTGCCATTTGGAGAGTGAACAAAGCAGATGGAAGTGCTCTCTCACATGCTCTCTCTGTGTGTCTCTCTGATTCAAATAAATTGAAAAATAAAGGAAAAGAAATAGGGCAAATCAAAATATTTATAGAACTATAAACTACCTATAGAAATTTATAAGTAATGTTAATGATATCACAGCTTTTATCCCTTCTTTCTCCAATCAAGATTTTAAGAGCCTTAATTTGCAAGATCACAGAAAAATATTTAATGCATTATTTGACATTGACCTCAGTAACTTATCACAACTGCAACACTGATTTCCCTTGAGCATAGGGGTTTCTTCCCCACTGGCTAAGAGCATTCCCATATTCCAAGTACAATACACATCCTTATCAATATCTGTACCTCATTGTATTTAATGGCTATTAAAAGAACAGCTTTCTAATTTTACATTGTTTAAGATATGTTATATGTGGAAAGGCATATTCAAGTCACCCAGTTAGTGTGTCATATTGCAAAACAAACATTTTACATGTACTATTGTGACAGGTTTAAATTAGCATGTTTAAAGCCATCAACACATACAGTTTTGTATTGTTTTATTGCAGAGGCTGGAGCAGAGCTGGCAAAGCTTTTCTGCTTCTGCTGCTGTAATTTTTAGCTTTGTAAGGAGGTTAATGAACTTGAAGATGAGAAAGTAGAGGATACCATCTCTCTCTTCTACTACCCATTTCTGAATGTCCCCACTGCAATGATTCGTCAAGAATCTGAAGTAAATACAGCAGATTTAGCCTTCCTTTGCTTTCTCTTAGTCTTAAAGAATAGAAAATGAAATAGACTGTACTGCAGCTTCCTAAATCCACTCATACCATTTCTTCCATCATGACTTTCTGATTCCTCTTCTTCTCTCAATATCTTCTGACACCTCCCATAGTAATTTACCACCCTTCCATATAAACATATTTCTTAATTGAACAATTCTTGACCATTTTTAATGTGTAATGTTTTCTAGTGTCCCTAACTTATTTGTGCCTTTCCATCTATAAATGTTCTCATCTGTTGCTTGATTCACTATAACAGCAGCTTTCAATGAGTGGTTGGCTGTGTTAGGCCAGCAATTTTAGTTAAAGTTATGGAATTTGGGAATTAATTCTGGAATAGAAGGAAAAACAAATGAAACATTCCAGAAAACATAGAAGTGTGTAAGGAAATCATCCATGCTGTGGACACTGTCTAAACACAGGCACCAGGTACTGAGCTGTGTTTCCTGGGTGAGGAAGCCAAGTCCAAGGTCATGCCTTGTTTTCCAGAAGGTGACTACTGATTGAAGAGAGGCTTGTGAACTGATTCCTGCAGCTCACCATATGGTTAGTGACTTCTTTAGAATTAGGGCAATAAATATTGCAGTAGTTTAGAAACAGGGAGATTAATAAACTGTAAATCTGCATTCTCAGTGCTCACAACTAGCACGCTCCTTATAGAAGCATGACAAGAGAAATAGTAGTGGTCAACTGTCTTCAAATGTTGTCATTTATTCACAAAGTCTATATGACATCTCTGATATTCATGCTATGTGGGGTCCTTTCTTATCTTGGAACATATCTTGGAAAACTCACTTTCTCTTTCTCTTTTTCTTGCAGGATATCCTCACATGAAATCAGTTTACAGAGCACTGAAAGAATTTAAAATAAAGGTGCAAGACTTACCACAAGGGCTGGAATCTGTTCCATGATTTCCAGATGCAGATTGAGACCCAGCTGAATAGTCTTCCAAGGGTTTCCTCAGTGTAGAACAGGCTGTATATTTGGTACTCTGCGCACATTTTCCCATGGAAACAACATATAACTAACATTTAGGTCTTAGACTAGGACAACCAAACTCATATAGTGCCAGAAGCATAATGCTACACTAATTTAAAAGTTAAGTTCATTCTATAGCTACGTTTTCTGGGAAAAATGTGGATGAAGTTCTAATTTGAAATACCGGAAACTTTGGTATGAAATTCAGGGGGAAAGGAAGTAATAAAAAATCAAGAATATCCATGACTATGAAATAATGTATCTTCTCAAGTTAGCACTGGAGTTTGGAAAAGACAGAAGGGGTAAGAAGTATGAAAGCAGATACCAAAGCAAGGTTAGTTACAAGGAATAAGTTCTAGTGTTATACAGCAAAATGGGGTGACTACTATCGACAGTAACTTAGCGTATGTTTTATGAATGAGTAGAAGAGAGGGTCTTGAGGGCTCCAAATATAATTTTGATGGGGATCAGCAAATGTTGATTGCTTTCACTTAATCAGGACTCATTGTGTGTGTTTGCTGAAATATCCCTATATGACATGACAATTGTGAATGCTCATCAAACCCAAAGTACTGTATATGTGCATGTGTATAATACCTACATTTATAGTGAATGTGGCAAAATGTTAAAAATTACATTTTTAAATTTTAAAATTAAAAAAGTAAACATGATAAAAATATTTTAAATGTTTAAAGAGTTTTTTGTCATCACCCTTTGAATACATATACTAAATCATCCCAGTACACCCGTAAATATGTACAATGAAACTAATAAATAAATATTTAAATTTCTTAAAATAATAATGTGCTTTTCTTCTTACTCTTCATTATTGCCACACTCAATTTGCCACCTAGGAAATTTATGGTCATCTGTATGTTTAAGTCTCAAAACACCATGTGTAGGCTGTTGCTTTATAATTCCAGTCTCTGTTGTTTGTTGTTTCCTTACACTCTTGTTTTCTATAGTTGAAGGCTTTCTCTGCTACACTACAGAAAGTAGCCTAATTGGAAAATAATTTAAAGCTATAAATTATCATGACAGCTATCTCTGTCATTCCTCATTTTTTCTCCTCATTCAAGGATGCAAGCCTTTGGTAAGTGTTAGCTCTTAAGTGTTAAGTCTTGTTAATTTTTTGCATTGTCATGAGTTTCCATGGACTTAAACCAAGAGCAGAGCTGTACATAATTCCTAAAGCAAAGTAAATGCTGCATAAGTTTTTTTTTTTAATTATAGAGTTTCATAAGAATTTTTAAAAAGTCACTCAACTCAGAAACTAATGTGCATATAATTCAGTTCCATAATGTTAACTTCCTTTGCTTCTTTTGTCTACTACAAAATTAAACAGTTTTCCTTTGTAGTGGGCATAAATAGATCAAATTGGAAACCCTTGTCCCCACATTGAATTCTGAAAAATAGAACCTTCCTTTCCTACTCCCTTGGTTAGATTGCTGGATGGTGTACCCTGCTGCTAAGTTTCTCTAAAACAATCTTGTCCAACACAATCACAGTTGCTGGGTCAATGGGGAAACACCCAATCTAGGCTGTGCCAATAGCCAGAAGGCTTGGTCTGGAAAATTTATGTTTCATAAATATAACAACTAAACATAAATATAACAACTAAACATTATTAAAATTTCTTGTTATTGGCCAGACTTCTTTGTAAGAATCCCAATTTTTACCTATTGAGAACAGAATTTTTTTGCCATCCCAGGTGAAAAAAAAACATTTTTATAATTGAGATCTGTTTAGAATATATGCTGGAATAGTTCAGAAAAATTGAATTTGGGGGGGGTGGATAGAAATGATAAAGCACTAGAATTTTATATCCCTGTGCTCAGGAATCTGGATAGGATCTGGTGCCATACGTTGTGCCCAAGGAAAAGTGATGATAACGATTTTTGACACATGGAGGAAACCAAATACTCATAAGAAAGGGTCAATTAAATCATTAATGAGAAAAAGAAGTTCAAATTTAAAAAAGCCAAGTGCTAGAGTGTCTTAAATGCTAGTAGGAACAGAGAAGTGAAATCAGAATTCACAGCATCAAAGAGTGTCTTGGCTTTGCGATGTTCTGATTTTGATCTAGTCTTCTGCTGACATGGCTGGACATCTCAGCACCAGGGTAACGGAAGCCATTTACTGTATTACCTTATACCACATTCAGTGTGAAAATACATAACGTTCAGAACATTTTGTTACACTAGGAAAACATGGATAATGATATCTCATTCATTGTGGTATGATGCAATAGACATATACTGACAAGGATACTGTATAGTTCACCAAGGAGTCATGAGTAACCACATTCATTATCATTGGCCTTTTGAACTCCCCTATATATCAACTGAGGCCGCATTTAGTCTATATTTTTTCAGATCTATGTGTGATTTTCATATCCACATGATCATCTCAAGATCATCTCTAATGTGAGAAATACAAGCCTTCTAAGTCAAAATGATCTCATGACAAGCTGTCATTTTCCTCTGTAAAATCTAGTTTTCTGATGTATGATTGGTACTGACAGTTGCTACAGCAGAAAGTAGGGAGTAATCCTTGACTTAAACAATAAATCTAATTGAATTTTCTTATTAGTTGTCAGATTTGTCTACTATTAGCATATCTGCTGCCACAACTGCTATTGTCTTACCCAACTTCTAACTTGTTTCACGAAACTTTAAGTTTGTATTCAAATTCCTTTTTGGCCCATCAGACATATTATTCGCCCTTCTAACAAAGTGATTATTCCGTCATTAGTAAAATTAAATGTTTACTTTAATTCACAGAGTTCTTCCCACTCTAACTCCATGTTCTATCTTCATACTCATCTCCTGCACCCTCATTCTCAACAACACCCTGCCATTTGTCTCCACAAACCCTAAACTTCAAACTTCAACCTTATAAGCAAATGAGAGGTACAACCAAGACCTTAGAATTCCCCTCCCTTCCTTGTACACTATTGGATTTTTTTTTTTTTTAATTGTTGCAATGGTCCCTGTCCCCGGAAAGTATATTCTATGACCTCTCTGCCTCTCTCTTCCGTGTCCTGTGCCACACTTACTCTCAGGAGGAACTGGGGAGTGTCTGTTTAAGATACCGCCTCAGGGTAAACCCATCAATCTTGTTCACTGAAATGAAAATTGCTGCTCACCACCATTCACCCCATGTCCTCACCTAGTGTGGGCACTCATCATTACAGTCACCTCAGCATCACTTAAAGCCAGTCAGGCGGTCACATTCTTTAAGGAGTAAAATTTATGCTACAACTAAAATAAAAATTAGAAAAGTCAATTATCTTAATGAGTTGCAAGTGGAGGAAAAGAAAACACTGGAAAGGGCATGCCAATGTGCTAAGGATGTTGTGAACCAGATAAGTACAGTTTAACTCCTACAACAAGGGAGGCAACTGTGTCTGAATGTCAGTGGCAGGTCAAGCAGCTGTCCCACCAGGTACTGACTAAGTTCACTGTCAGCCAAGGGAGTATGGGGGAAATGCAGTGAACACTGGAAATTTGAAGGCATCACTAGAAACTTTATCATGGGAGGGACAGGAGCTATTTTGAGGAGAAAAAAAAAAAAAACCAGGCAAATAGATGATTTAGAAACAGTGAAGAATGTGGTCAACATTCTGCGTCTGGCCACAGTGTCTTTCTGACATAAAAGTGAGGGGTTCCTGAGTGAAATGAGGTCAGATGACCCAGTCTAGATTTTCATGTATATAGTTGAAGTGGAGAAAAAATATTGAAATCAATTAAAAAGTATTTATCTGAAAGGCAAAGTGAAAGGGGGAAAGAGTGGAAAAGACACACACACACACACACACACAGGGAGGGAGTTTGGATCTCCTGGTTCCCAAATACCCACAAAAGCTGAAGCTGGACCATGCTCAAGCCAGGAACCAAGAATTCTATCTGGATCGCCCAGGTGGGTGGCTGGATTACCAGTCTTGGGTTATATTTCACTGCTTCCCAGCTGTGTCAGCAGGAAGCTAGATGGGGTAGGGTGTGGAGGTGAGACTCAATCCCAGGCACTCCAGTGTGGGATGCAGGTATCCCCAAGAGTGGCTTAATCCACTGCATCACAGTAGCTGTATCCATACCATTGTTCTTTTAAATGAAAGAGCTATTTATTTATTTACTTGAAAGGTAGAGTTTACACATACACACACACACATGCACACACAGAGGGTGATATATATCTATATCTATATCTATATCTATATCTATCTATCTCTATCTATCTATCTATCTATCTATCTATAGATAGATAGATAGAGAGAGATCTTCCAATTGCTGGTTCACTCCCCAATTGCAGGAGCTGGGTCAATATGAACCCAGGAGCCAAGAGCTTCTTCTGTGTCTCTCACATTGCTGCAAGGGCCCAAGGACTTGGGACAACCTCCTCTGCTTTTCAGGCTCATTAGCAGGGAGCTGGATCGAATGTGGAGCAGACAGGTCTTGAACTGGAGCTCTTAAGGAATGCCAACATTGCAAGCAGTGTCTTTTCTTGCTACACCATAATGCTAGCCCCACCAATTTTTATTTAACAAGATTTATTTATGACTATGGTCTAGGTTATAAAAAGTGCTTAATGTGAAATTTATTTATTGCTATATTTTGGGCTTTTTTTAAAAAATGTATTTGAAAGGCAAAGAAAGGTTCACATCCCAAATGTGAGCAGTGACTGGAGTCAGGGAATGCAATACAGTTCCTTCACCTGAGTGGCAGGGACCCAACTACATATGTCATCACTTTCTGTCTCCTAGGATCTGCATTACCAGGAAACTCTTATCAGGAGTCTGAGCCAGGAGTTGAAAGTAGGCACTATGATGTAAGACACAAGCATTCTACCCAACACTTTAACATAAGACCATGCAGCTATCTCCATTGTTGCTGTTTTGAAGGTGCTTTGCTTTGCTTAGTGTTACTTTCTCTGGTTTATTTTGGATTTAACTTAGCAAGGATACAAGAGTCCTTCTATGATCAGGATCAGATTTATGATAACTAGCCAGTAACAGTCCTAGTATAGTGGGAAGTATCATTATCATTATGCTTTTAAAACAGTACATATGAAATATAAAAAAAAGTTATTACCAAAATTACAGGAAAAGAAGAAAGGAAAAAGGCAGGTGTTTTGAGAAGGTAGGAAGGGAAGTAAGTATGGTTATCTTCTTAGAATTGTATCTATTGATTTCATGAGATCTGTTCTCTTTATATTAATAAAAATCGAAAAAAGATGATCCCAGTCACTCATCGTTCCTACAGACCATTTAAACGAATGCAACTCTTTGGCTCAAGCTTCACCCATTCATCTGCCTGAAATGATCTCTAAATTCAGAGTCTACAAATTCTAGAATTTGGCTAAATAAAATAAATATAAACTCTCATTATTGTATATCTTAATATTTTTAGAATTTATTTTTATTTCCTCTACATTATATGATATCAATATCCAACAAGTGTAGGCATCCAATCCCATATTTTATAATTTGGCTTGCAAAGTGTCAAAAAATGTTAGAGACTGTGGAGAGCAACTCGGACTAGACTAAGTTACTGGAATTAAGACTTATTCTATGCATCTGCTCTCCCACAATATGGCGCTGAGAAGGGAGCAACAACTTCTATGCAGCTGCCTCTCGCCAACTTGATTGACTGAGCTGCAGGAGCTGATCTTACTCCTGATTGGAGGAGAGCAGCGTACTCAGCGTGTGGGTAGCAGAGTTGGGATTGGTGGAAGAGGACTATAAAGGAGGAGAGAGACAACATTCACCAGGAACATCTAAGGGGAACATCTACCTGAAGGAACACCTGTGCAGCCCCCGAGAGAGCCAGCCGGCGGTGTGCCGCTCCCCTGCGGAAGTGGGGAAGTGGCCAGGGGGAACCGCCCTTCCACAGAGGTGGAAGGGACGGTAGCCAACCCGGGAAGAACCAGCAGCAAACCCGGGGAGGGCCGAGCAGACAAGAGAACAGCGCAGGGTCCTGTGTCGTTCCTCCACGAAGAGGGGGAGCGACAAGAGACTTCCTTAGAATCTAATATTTTGAAACTTGTGCTTTCCAATGTCAGGTACACTCTACTGCCTACCTCCCGCCTCATTGTGGAAGAACTCAGACCTCAGACATAGTCGTCTCTGTTTCTGAGCTGAACATGGAGGTCACAGCTGGTCTCTTGAGTCATATGTGAGCCACCTGAGCCTTTTCTGTAACATAGGTCTCAATTAACAGCATGAGAACTATTAACAAGAGAGCAGCAAAGTCTTCCTTCCCCCAAAATGAAAGGAAATTGATGTTTGAGCAGCTTTTTTACTCACACCTTCTGATTTTGATTGTAGGAAGTTTTCTTCCTCTTTGTTATCCTTTAGCTTGCTAACAACTATTTCAACATAAACATCCCTAACTTATTTTAAAGCTGTCCAGCTTATTTATATGTTGGAAGTTTAATTGCTTAAAACCAATTCAATATTAAGACATTGAAATAGTTCTTTAAGTTCTTTCTGAGACTTAAAATTAAAAAAAAAATTATAAAGTTGATTTGGTGGCAGTGGTAAAACAGGTAAACCACCTGTTGGCATGCCAGTATCCCATTTCAGAATGTCTGAGTTCAAATCTTGGTCACTTCACTTTCTACCCAGGTCTCTGCTATTTTGTCTGTGTGGCAGTTAATGATGCTCAAGTATTTGAGTTCTTGCCACAAAGTAGGAGAACTGGGTGAAGTTCTGGGCTTCCTGCTTTGGCCTGGTCCAATCACAGTTGACATGGGCATCAGGGAAGTGAACCAGCAGATGGAAGACCCCACCCCAAATCTCTCTCTCTCTCTTTCTCTCTCCCTTTCTCTTTCTCCCTCTCTCTCTCTTTCTTTATCTCACTCTCACTCTTTAAAATAAATAATTTAAAAAATCACGAGATAATCCTTCATGTAAGAGTTAAGAATAGGTCTTAGAAAAAAATTAAAAAGGAATTAATTTGTTGGGCACTAGGAAAAACAGAATAATCCAGTATAAAGGACTTAGAGACTGGAAAACACTGACTATTTATTGACATTACAGTCCTTAATTTATGAATAACAGAAGCAAGAATTGCAGGGGGTCATAGCCTACCTGAGTTCACCTAGTAGTATCACAGCAAGTCTGTTCAGAGCCAGGCTGCTGAGAGCACTTCACTAGCATGTGGGTTCCCTTCAGCAATTGGCACATTGACTAGGGAGAGAAAGTCCCATATAGCCTACAAAGAAGACAAAAATGTACTCAACTCTGCTTCTTCTGGGTCCCCCACCCAGGTGCAGAGAGCCAATAGCTTGGGCCATCTTGTACTACTTTTGATTATTTCCAACATGTTTAATAATATATAAATTATTTGTTCACGATAGGAGTTGTGATGTTGATCAACACAGGTCATGGAGAGCCTGGTAAAGGATGCTGCAGGGTGTTGGAAGAGAATTCTTTTCTTACTCTTCTGCTGTCTCCAGAACCATGGACAGGATCCCAGCCCTCTCCCACCTTGCTTTCTTGGTAGAAATGTCTTTTCCAGTGTGGACATCCTGCTGTGCCTTGCTGTGGGTGATGACTCAGCTAGGAGGCACCATCCCAGTAAGACTTGAGCATTTATTTCCCTGGAAAATTCATGCTCACACAGTTCTGGTCATTTCAGTAACCATCATTTTGGGCATAAATTCAGATTCAGGAGTCTTAGAAATCATTTCAGGCACAGTTCCATCCACTGCTGGGTGGAATGCAGCTTCCTTTTAAACACATCTGGATACAGGAAGTCAGTCTTAGTGTTTTAGGAGAGCTTTTCAGTTGGTTTTCTATGCATACCCTAAACCAGTGAACATACTCTATTCTTTCTTGTAAGAAACAATATGAAAACCCAAAATCAGATGACATTATTGTGCCTTTCTTCTATGTGTCACCATTAAATTTGAGAATTCTCAAGCAACATTGGTCCTCAAAGGAGGTCAGGGGCCTGAACCAGGGGCATGTCTAGATGTGACACAGGCACACAATGCAATAGGATCAGTATGAGTCATCTTCCTAGGGAAACATGTTCATTTGGATAAGACACTGAAGGAGAGATTTGTAATTTTGAACTGTGAAGTGTTTGTGTGCACTTCCACCACCTAATTCGATAGAATTTTCATATGGGCTGATCTCATGGAATTTAAGACAGCTAGTAGAGGAGAAAACTTGTATGTGCAATAAATGATTAGATGATTTGGTCTCCAGTCTTTTCAACTACAATTATTTTTCTCAAAGTAAATAATTTATTTTTAATAAAATATGTGCCAATACATTGTTGATGAAAATGAAATATTTTATGCACATTTTTATAATAGAATAAAAACCTTAGCATGATATTTCAAGCATTTCTCATACTACTTAAGGTTATATCCTGGACTCCTTGAATAATGCACAGAAAAGTAGACGTGCTGAGACAATCTATCCCTGGTTTCCGAGATCAGCAGAATTCCTCACCACCGAATTTCTGACTGTAAACTAGCTCTCTCAGTAAAGTTGACTCGTTGTATTATAAAAATATATAGCAACTTAGAAAATGCAATATAAATTGGATGTAAGATCATATTATAAATAAATCTTGGTATACTGCTTTTTCTATTCCCAGTATATCATGAACATCTTTACATATAATTAAACATTGTTGGTAAAATGTATTTATATTGATTACATACTATTTTATTGAAAGGTTGCACCATCATTTACTTAATCACTCTTGTTGGAATTTTAATTTTTTTAATACATTCTGTTATGATCTTCTGATAAATTTTTAAAGAAAAATTTGTTATTTTGTATGATATGATTAGGATAGATTCCTGCAATAAGAAATAAAACAGAATGTTTTCCAAATTCCTAACAGGGAAGTGAGATACACAGCAGACCCATAGAATGGCAAATGTCCTAACAGCACTCTGGCCTCATAATCAGCCCTTAAGGCATGTGGATCCAGCTGAAAAACCCATGAGAGTATCTCAGGCATGGAAAGCCAAGACATTCTGGGGAAAAAAAAAAAAAAAGAAACCTAAATGAAAGATCTCCGCGAGTGAGATTTCAGTGGAAAGAATGGGTCATCAAAGAAGGAGGTACCTTTCTCTGAAGGGAGGAAAGAACTTCCACTTTGACCATGGCCTTGTCTAAAAATTATCAGAGTCAGTGAACCCAGGGGGCTTCCATAGCCTTGGCAGCTCATGACAAGAGCCTAGGGTGATTACTGATGCCATAAACAAGAGTGTCAATTTGTTAAGTCAACAGCAGGAGTCACTGTGCACTTACTCCTCATGTAGGATCTTTGTCCTTAGTGTGCTGTACATTGAGATTTAATGCTATAACTAGTACTCAAACAGTAGTTTTCACTTTATGTTTCTGTGCGGGAGCAAACTGTTGAAATCTTTACTTAATGGATGCTAAACTGATCTTCTGTATATAAAGAGAATCGAAAATGAATTTTGACATGAATGGAGGGGAGAGGGAGTGGATAAGGGGAGGGTTGCGAGTTGGAGGGACGTTATGGGGGGGGGAGTCATTGTAATCAATATTCTGTACTTTGGAAATTTATATTCATTAAATAAAAGTTAAAAAAAATAAAAAATAAAAAAAGAAATAAAAAATAAAAAAAGAAATAAAACAACAAAAACGTCACAAACTACATTCAAATCAGTCTCTATCCTTTTCAACTAAATGGAACCATGGGTCACAAACTTAAGTGTGATGAGAATGGGAAATTCCTATCAGATATTCAAATGCTTCCTCTCAGCATCAGTACCACTTCTGGACCAGAACTAATAGTACTCCTGAGCCAGAGCTGCCTGATGGACCTATGGCTTCTGGCTTTGCACAGGATATTGCTCCTAAGGAACCCAGGCTCGTTTTTGTGCTCAACTCTCACCATGTTGATACTCCTGACAGTTGCTATTATTTGCAGTGGGCCTGCTGACCGTGTAGTTGATCTTGTCCACGGATCACACTCTGAGTAGTAAGGTAGGAATATAGCTCATTTTCACGAGTCCTCCATCAAGTAATTCTATTTTTGTCTTCATTTCAGGAGAGGAGTGTGAGGCATGGGGTGGCTGAAATTATTGCAACAAGGGAAGACTAAGTAGGCCTGAAGTCAGGCAGTTGTATCCTAAAGCCCACTCTTAAGATTTATTTTATTTATTTGAAAGTAGTGTGACAGAGGCAGGGGAAGACAGAGACAAAGACAGAGAGAAAGAAAAATCTTCATCTGCTGGTTCACTTCCTATATGTCCACCAGGTCCAGGCCTGGTCAAAGCCAGGATCCTGAAACTCCAATTGGGTTTCCCACATGGGTGGAAAGGGTCTAAACTCTTGGCTGATCTTCAGCTGCTTTGCTTTCCCAGATGCATTAGCAGGGAGCTGGATGGGAAGCAGAACAGCTGATGCTCACACTGACACTCTTGTATGATGCCTATTTTGCCAAACCAGCTGCTCCATAAAGTTCAGACTCCCAACCACATGAAAAGCATGATCAACTTTGGGAAATTATTAAATCTCCAGCATTGTCCAAGCATCAGGAAGGAACAAAAAAACAAATTCCTCAACAGAAAATGGCAATTATTCTATGCACACACACACACTCAGAGAGAGAGAGAGGCAGACAAAGTAGTTCAAATCTCCAAGATTCTACAGTACAGCTATTGGGGTTGTGCTAACTACAACTTGACAAAGGCTACATGGAAGGGGAATGACCTGGAATTTGGAGTCCCAGCAGGTGAAATTCCTGACTATTTCGAGGACAATCCTGTTAATGATTGAGTGTTCCAGGGATACTTCTCCCTGTCTTCCTTTCTGAGGACGTGTTCAGGTGGCTGAGACTCAATGGCACAGATGCATGTGCCTCTGTGAGAGACCAGAGACTAGTGTCTTACAAAAGCAGCTACAATAGTGGTTCTCCGTGTGGCCAAGGACTTTGGTATCACATTTAGGTTCCAGATTCAGCAGCATGGCTAGGCATCACGCCCATGCAGAGCTTGGTTTACCTTTGTGGGAATCTGCATTTGCTGGTAGGGTGAGAGGACAAGAGCGGTGGACTGGCTCCTGTCTATTTACACATCAGCTTTTCCATGATCTGCAGCTATTCCTTCCCTCCCTGACTTCCATTCAGTGATTTTCACATTTACTCAGGCCAGTCCTAATCTGCATCTGTGATTTGCTAACTTGAGCCTCAGAGAGACAGGTATACAAAGCAAGAATGACATAATCTTGATATTTCAAAGCCAAAGGCAGCCCCAGAAGACAGAGGTATTATGGATTAGAAATTGAAAAAAGTGCAACTTCCAGAAATGCCATCAAATGATGGAAATAGAATGAGATTAATTATTCATTTTGAATTAAATATTAATTATCAACTTAACAACAAGGTTACATTTATGGAAGGCATTGCCTACCTGAAGATACTCTAGAAGTACATTTGAATTTATAAGCCTGGGGAGTATACAGAACATAAAATCATAATTACTACATGAAATCCATGAAATATATACATCCTTAACCAGCAAGGGAAAGAGATTTGCAAAAGGAGATGCTGGTGTTGGCTGTTTCATTCACGCTGTTGATGACTTCGTGGTGCACAGTCCTTTGCTTCTTGGCTCTGGGGCTCAGAAACCTCTGTCAAGTCAATTCCCTTCCTCTGTAATTTGTTTCTGGCCCAACAGGTGGCCCTCAGTGGCCTTCTCTCTAATCTGGAGGAGTAGAGGTGTGCAGTGTGGGAAAGGAGGAAGTCTGTGTTCTATAATGATGATGCACAAATCTCAAGGTTATGAACCTAGCCTAAGGGAAAACCCAAAGGAAAACACAGAAGTTGTCATCTATTGATTTTCCTGAGTGGAGCTGGGTGGAATGTAGTCATAAGTGTTGCCAAAACTCAAGGAACAATTGGAGTACAGAGTTTCTTTGTAATGGGTAACTTACCCAGCATTGAACAAGAAATATAACAGTAGCTACCACCTACTCAGTATTTAAGAAAACTCACACTTCCCATAGCATGTTGTGTGTATGAGTAGATGTCAAGAAGTCCATGGAAAATGAGATTAAAATATAAGTGTATTTGGTGTAAAACATTTTTGAAATTCACGTGTATGAGGGGTTGTCAAATAGTCCATGAAAAAATGTGAACTTCAAACTTCATTGATACCAAAGTGAACTTACCATTCAATTTCATTTTTCTGTGATTTTTTTAAAGACATCATATAAATAACCTCCATATCCCACCACTTGTAGGTGTTAATATTCTATGAAATACAGTGGGACAAGATATGGATGAGTAGTAAGTGTAAACTAGGAAGAGCTTTATGAACACGATGTGCCCATGGTATGAGTAAAGCTAGGGGTGCCAAGAGCTTCTAACAATACGAGGCTTCCCAAGTCAAACAAGGGCAAAGGCTAGCCATGCAGACTTTTCTTTTAAAAGATTTTATTTATTTATTTGACAGGTGGAGTTACAGACAGTGAGAGGAAGAGACAGAGAGAAAGGTCTTCCATCCATTGGTTCACTTCCCAAATGACCGCAATAGCCAGAGTTGTGCCGATACAAAGCCAGGAGCCAGGTGCTTCCTCCTGGTCTCCCATGCAGGTGCAGGCGCCCAAGGACTTGGGCCATCTTCTACTGTTTTCTCAAGCCACAGCAGAGAGCTGGATTGGAAGAGGAGCAACCAGGACACGAGCTGGCACCCATATGGGATTCCAGCGCTGCAGGTGGAGGATTAACCTACTACGCCCAGCGCTGACACCAGCCATGCAGACTTTACTCATGCCAATGATCCTGTAGGCATGAAGAAGGGCATGAGGTCATCCTGCCACTTGCTTTCTGGGGATTTGATCTCCAAGGTCAGCCTTCCAGAAGCAGCACAGGGCAGAAAAGACATGAACATGAATATAAGGTTAGAAAGGGAACAATTATCAAGCACAGAATTAAGTTCATATGTGGGAAGGCTGAAGTTCAGGGTTTCACTGACTTGTGCAAGTAGCTTTCCAAAGGTAGAGTTAGAAACTAAAATTATGAAAAGACATTTTCATTCCCTGCCCACCTAGGCCTCCAAATTCCACACCTTCCTAAGGCTTCTCAAACTTCCTCACCCAGGGGCCACCATTATGGCACAGAAAGTTAAGCCACAGTTTGCAATACCAGAATCTGGTGTCTGAGTGCTGGTTTGAACCCCAGCTTCTCCAATTCTAATCCAGCTTCCTGCTCATTAACCTAGAAAGGCAGTAGAAAATGGTCCATGCTCTTTTTTTAAAAAAAAAAGATTTATTTATTTTTATTTGAAAAGATTCATTTATTTTTATTTGGAGAGAGGAGAGGCAGAGAGAGAGACAGGTCTTCCATCTGATGGTTCACTCCCCAATTTTCCGCAATGGAAAATTGTGTGCTGATCCGAAGCCAGGAGCCAGGAGCTTCTTCCAGGTCTCCCATGTGGATGCAGGAGCCTAAGGACTTGGGCTATCTTCTACTGTTTTCCCAGGCCATAGCAAAGAGCTGGATTGGATGTGGAGCAGCCAGGTCCTGAACCAGCGCCCATATGGGATGCCAGCACTGCAGGCCAGGGCGTTAACCTGCTGCGCCACAGCGCTAGCCCCCGAATGGCCCAACTTCTTAGGACACCTGCCACCCATGTTGGAGAACCCACTAGGGTTCATGAAACCTGGTTGGGTGTGGCCCAGTCCGGGCTGTTGCTGTCATTTGGAGAGTGAACCAGCAGATGGATGATGTAGCTATTTTTTCTATCTTTGTTCCTCTGTCTCTCTCTGTCACTCTGCATTTTAAATAAAAATATATTTACAAAAAAAATCCCCACCTAAACAATCTTAAAGTCAGAAGTAATTGAATATAAACTCAGGACTCTATTGATTAAGAATGGAGTCTTCTTTTTAAGATTTATTTATTTATTTATTTATTTATTTATTTTAATTCAGTTGTAAAGACATCAGGTCCTGGACCTTTCTTTGACAGGAGACTTTTAGGTACTGCTTCAATCGCATTGTTATGGTTTTCTATATCTTCCTGATGTAATATTGGCAGATAGTGTGTCCAGGAATTCATCTATTTCTTCAAGGTTTTCTAAGTTGACAGTGCATAGTCATTCACAGTAGTTACCTGTAATTATTTATTTTTCTGTGGTATAATTTTTCATCTCTAATTTATTTATTTTAAGTTTTTTTCCCTGTTTTTCTTTGTTAGTTGGCTAAAGATTTATCTATTTTGCTTATTTTTCAAAACCCATCTTTTCCTTTTTTTTGATTTTAAGAGTTGTTAGTTTTGTTTGAGTTTCATTTATTTCTTCTCTGATTCTCTTGATTTCTCACCTCCTATTAGTTTTTTTTAATTTTTTTTAAACTTTTATTTAATGAATATAGATTTCCAAATTACAGCTTATGGATTACAATGGCTTCCCCCCCATAGCATCCCTCCAACCCGCAACCCTCCCCTTTTCCACTCCCTCTCCCCTTCCATTCACATCAAGATTCATTTTCGATTCTCTTTATATACAGAAGATCAGTTTAGCATCCATTAAGTAAAGATTTCAACAGTTTGCTCCCACACAGAAACATAAAGTGAAAAATACTGTTTGAGTACTAGTTATAGCATTAAATCTCAATGTACAGCACACTAAGGACAAAGATCCTACATGAGGAGTAAGTGCACAGTGACTCCTGCTGTTGACTTAACAAATTGACACTCTTGTTTATGGCATCAGTAATCACTCTAGGCTCTTGTCATGAGCTGCCAAGGCTATGGAAGCCCCCTGAGTTCACTGACTCTGATAATTTTTAGACAAAGCCATGGTCAAAGTGGAAGTTCTTTCCTCCCTTCAGAGAAAGGTACCTCCTTCTTTGATGACCCGTTCTTTCCACTGGGATCTCACTCAAAAGAACTTTCATTTAGTTTTTTTTTTTTTTTTTTTTTTTTTTTTTTTTTTTTTTTTTTTTCCCAGAGTGTCTTGGCTTTCCATGCCTGAGATACTCTCATGGGCTTTTCAGCTGGATCCGCATGCCTTAAGGGCTGATTCTGAGGCCAGAGTGCTGTTAGGACATTTGCCATTCTATGGGTCTGCTGTGTATCTCACTTCCCATGTTGGATCATTCTCTCCCTTTTTGATTCTATCAGCTAGTATTTGCAGACACTATTCTTGTTTATGTGCTCCCTTTGACTCTTAGTCCTATCATTATGATCAATTGTGAACAGAAATTGATCACTGGGACTAGTGAGATGGCATTGGTACATGCCAGCTTGATGGGATTGAATTGGAATCCCCTGGTATGTTTCTAACTCTACCGTTTGAGGTAAGTCAGCTTGAGCATGTCCCGAATTGCACATCTCTTCCCTCTCTTATTCCCAGTCTTATATTTAACAGTGATCACTTTTCAGTTAAGTTTCAGCACTTAAGAAGAATTGTGTATTCATTACAGTATTCAACCAAAAGTATTAAGTAGAACAAACAAACAAAAATACTAAGAGGGATAACATATTAAGTTGCTCATCAACAGTCAGGGTGAGGGCTGATCAAGTTACCGTTTCTCATAGTGTTCATTTCACTTTAACAGGTTTCCTTTTTGGTGCTCAGTTAGTTGTCACCTATCAAGGAGAAAAAGTGGTATTTGTCCCTTTGGGATTGGCTTATTTCACTCAGCATAATGTTTTCCAAATTCCTAACAGGGATCACTTTTCAGTTAAAATTTAAACACCTAAGAATAATTGTGTGTTAGTTATAGAGTTCAACCAACGGTACTAGAACAAAAAAAATACTAAAATGGATAAAGTATTACATTGTACATCAACCGTCAGGACAAGAGCTGATCAAGTCACTATTTCAGTGAGAGAGAGAGACAGAGAGAAAGGTCTTCCTTTTGCCATTGGTTCACCCTCCAATGGCTGCCGCGGCCAGCGCGCTGTGGCCAGCGCACCGCGCTGATCTGATGGCAGGAGCCAGGTACTTATCCTGGTCTCCCGTGGGGTGCAGGGCCCAAGCACTTGGGCCATCCTCCACTGCACTCCTGGGCCACAGCAGAGAACTGGCCTGGAAGAGGGGCAACCGGGACAGAGTCCGGCGCCCCAACCGGGACTAGAACCCAGTGTGCTGGCACTGCAAGGTGGAGGATTAGCCTATTGAGCCATGGCGCCGGCCCTCCTGTTAGTTTTGGGTACGGTTTGTTCTTGCTTTTCCAAGTCTTTAACATGAATATTAGATAATTTATTTGCAACCTTTCCATTTTATAAGGTAAGCTTATTGTTGTAAACCTTCCTCTGAATACTGCATTGTCTGTTCTCAGATTTTGATACATTTTGTTGATATTCTCATTTGTTTCAAGAATTTTTATTTCTATTTTAATTTCTTTCATGATCCATTAGTCATTCAGTAGCATGTTGTTTAATTTGCATGTATTTGCAAATTTTCTATCGTTATAATTGATTTCTTTTTTGAAAAGATTCATTTATTTATTTGAAAATCAGAGTTACACAGAGAGAGGAGAAGCAGAGAGAGAGAGAGAGAGAGAGAGAGAGAGAGACGGTCTTCCATCCGCTGGTACACTCACCAATGAGCTGCAATGGCTGGAGCTATGCTGATTCCAAGCCAGGATCCAGGAGCCTCCTCCAGGTCTCACACGGGGTTGCAGAGGCCCAAGGACTTGGGTCATCTTCTACTGATTTCCCAGGCCATAGCAGATAGCTGGAATAGAAGTGGAGCAGCCGGATCTTGAACTGGCACCCAGTTCAAGCTAGCACCGCAGGCATCCCATATTAATTTATTTGAAAGTCAAGGTTACACAGAGGAGAGGCAGAGAAAGAAAGAGAGAGGTCTTCCATCCAACGGTTCACTTCCCAGTTGGCCGAAAAGGCTGGAGCTGTGCTGATCCAAAGCCAGGAGCTTCTTCCGGGTCTCCCACGTTGGTGCAGGGCCCTAAGGACTTGGGCCATCTTCCACTGCTTTCCCAGGCCACAACAGCGAGCTGGAGCGGAAGTGGAGCAGCCGGGTCTGGAACTGGTGCCCATATGGCATGCCAGTGCTTCAGGCCAGGGTGTTAACCTGCTGTGCCACAGTGCAGGTCCAAAGAATGGTGTCTTAACCATAAACAACCCACTGCAAATGTGAAACTATTTAAAGTTTCACACTCTATCTTAAACATAAATGGAACATAGTGTAAGTAACTGTATATGTTTTTGAAGCATGCATGTCCGTTTACTTTTTATATGAATACCACCATTAATTCCACATTAAATGCTGTATACATGATGGCAGACAATGAGGGCTAGTCATATGTGTGAGTTGCTTTGTCCTTCTCTAGACACAAGGCTGCAGGAACCAGCAAATGTTCTAAGGAAGCACAGAGGACCTCCCGCCTTCCACAGGGCAGTTTTTTGCAAGATTGAAATGACAGCTACAGAAAGGCTGCATTAAGTTTCACCTGAGCCCAGTGTAAAATACTGGAGGGTTTACTCAGAAGAGAGCATCTACCTTAAAAACAAATCAAATAAGAGCAGTCAAAAAAGTTCATGGAAAATGGCATTGAAAAATAGGTTTGTTTCGGTGCAAAAATGTTTTGAAATCCAGGCATAGTCTTTTTCATAATATGCATTTTCCATGACTTTTTTTCTTCTAGAACCCTCATTTAGACTTGCTAACTTTGTTTTCATTAGCAACTTAGGACCATTGAAGGTGACCTGATTGGAGAGACACATGGAGAAATAAAGCACAAACAAACACAGCTGCAAGCATAAGGAGTGACCAAGGGCTAGACAAGCCTCATCGGGCAGGGATGGAGCTGTGTGGTGGTGTCATTTCTTTGGGCTCATACACAGTGTGATGCATGCATCTCTTTCAGTCCCCTCCAGTGCATAACTTGATATCTGAGGACTCCAACTCCCAAATACACACCTACCCACACTCATTCTACTGCTGGGCTTAGTCTTCAGCCACAGATAGGCAAAGCAGCTGAGATGACTGGACATGGTGAGGAAGGACCACATAGCCTGCCTGGGGCTGGAGCAAGAAGGTCTTGTTAGGTTGGGGCTGGAACCTTAACATCAAAAGGAAAACAGTTCCTAGGAAGCCCAATGAATCCTCTGGATTAGTGTACTTTATTGACACATGCTTAAGTTGTGTCGTGTTTAAGTCAGGGGCTTTGATTATTTTTTATGACAAATTTATGAATGAGCTGTGCCAAGTTACTTAACTTTTGTAAGCTTCTGTTTTCTCATCTGTAAAAGGGAAGAAATAATTTCCTACTTCGTAGGACGGTTGTAAGGATGAAATGAATCCTACATGGAGAGTATTTTGCACAGCACTTAAAGCAGTATTTCTGTGTTCTAGTGCCTTGCAATGTTACACCCACTTCC
Source organism: Oryctolagus cuniculus (assembly GCF_964237555.1). NCBI lineage: Eukaryota > Metazoa > Chordata > Mammalia > Lagomorpha > Leporidae > Oryctolagus > Oryctolagus cuniculus. The sequence continues at coordinate 124,754,393 of NC_091434.1, forward strand.
TAAGTTCTGTTGCTGCTTGTGCTGTAAGTTCACATAACTGAAAGAGTTGATGTGCTTGTATTTAGAACCAATGGAAGAATCCAGGGTTGGAAGGAAAAAGGAACTCTGAGTCAGAGATGATAGAGATATTTCCTGGGGGAGAGGAAATCTGCCCAAATATCTGGGACCTTTGGGCAGGAAAGGTGAAAATATGGTAAGTTGGAAGCTGGGCTATTCCCAACTCCTAGTTCATGGGTACTTGGCCATGCTGTAATCGGAATCATGTGGCATTGTTAAGGCTGCCTGGCCCCATGCTGGACATTCTGGTTGGTCCAAGTGCAGCCAGAGCCTCAGCAGTTGTTACACTGACCTGGTGATTCACTTGTATGCAGTGACTGTTCAGGGGTGCCCTTATTATCAGCAGGACTGTCCCCTTCTAGGCCAGGAGTGCAACTTCGTTACTCTACTACACATACTGCTGACACCTCCCGCCTTGCATTGTCAATCACATTTCCTGGCCTGCCCATCGTATTGCAACCATCTCCATCTTGTTCCTTTTGGGTGTCTCTGGAGCGTGCAACAGAATGTGTCCCGCCAGCATGGGGAGAAACGTGGGGAGGAAGGTGTTGCTCTGACCTCAGCTCTTTGTCAGCTAGAGTAGCACACTGACCATTGAGCAGATGTTGATCCTAAGACCAATACTTCTATTGGTATGCCCTGCTCCTGAATTAAGACTCTGAGTCTGCATGAAGACCCAGTTCGCTCTGCTAGTGAGCTCTGATTAGAGGTGCAGGAGCAGAGTTAAGTGTGAGTGCAAGGAGATTCAGGGAGTGAAACTGGAAAGCATGTAATGTATTGATTGTGTACACTTCAAGTGACAATGTGATATTATCATGGCAAGCAGTCATCAGCCCGTGCACTGAAGAATTCTGTGTGGGTTCACACCCCCATCCCAGCCTAGATTATATTCAACTTTGCCTTGGAGAAGCTGCTTTGTGTGCAAACCAATTTAGATCAGAAATTCACTCTCTTGTAGCCATACGTTGTTCCAGACTCTAGCAGGCCACAATATTAGGATAAGAGTAAATGCTTTCTCAAAAGATTATAAAGTAAACTGAAAGTATGACATTGTAAGAATTCAAAGAAAGGTAAGAAAGGAAGGAGGAGGAAAGGTGAATACAATGGAGGGAGGGATGGAGGGTAGGATGGGAAACATCATTATGCTGTTAAAAATGTATATGTTAAATACACAAACTTTATATAAAAACATTTATATAAAAAACATTATCGTATTTCTTAATATAGCATATTAATCAGATTTTCTTTACTTCAACAAAATAAGCCACACACTTATGAAGGAAGGAGATTAATTTTGGCTCACAGCCTTAGAAGCTCACAAAGATTGGGCAGTTCCTTTTGTTCAGTGTCTGGTGAGGGTGCTCTGCTGGCAGAGTGCCAAAGCAGCACAGAGCATCACACGGCAAGAAGGAGCAAGGTACAGGTACAGAGGGGGCATCACATGGTGAACCAGGAAGTAGAAAGAGGGACTACAATTGTCATTATGTTGATGTGGTCTCTCCTTATAAAACCACTATAGGAATCACTAGGGCTCACTCCAATAACTGAATCCAATCTGAATATTTCCCAGAGGCTCGAGCTTCAGATGCTGTCACTGAATTACGTTCCCACCTTGATCCTTTAGCCACTACTAGTAATCCATTAGTCATTAAGTGTGGGGAGCAACTCGGACTAGACTAAGTTACTGGAATTAAGACTTATTCTATGCATCTGCTCTCCCACAATATGGCACTGGGAGAGGAGTAAAAACAACTTTTACACAGCTGCCTCCAGTTCAACCAGTAACCTGCAGGAGCTGATCCCGCTCTTGATTGGAGGAGAGCAACGTACTCGGCATATGGGTAGCAGAGTTGGGATTGGTGAAGAGGACTATAAAGGAGGAGAGAGACAACATGCACCAGGAACATCTATCTGAAGGAACACCTGAGCAGCCCCCGAGAGAGCCGGCCGGCGGTGTGCCGCTCCCCTGCGCAAGTGGGGAAAGTGGCAGGGGGAACCGCCCTTCCATGGAGGTGGAAGGGTCGGTAGCCAACCCGGGAAGGACCAGCAGCAAACCCGGGAAGGGCCAAGCAGACAGAAGAAGAGCGCAGGGTCTTGTCTCGTTCCTCCGCGAAGAGGGGGAGCGACAATTAAGATACGACTGTGGGGACTGAGTCTGTTAAGATGTGTGACTTCAGGAGACACCCAAACTATATCCAAACCATAGCTTATAATGAGTAGTCAGGAAAGCTACCCCTGCACTGAGACACCAGCCTCTTTCTGAGGGTGAGATCTGCCCCGGGATGACTGAATGATGGGACACTTCTAATATTACTTTGTAAGTCAGATACTGCATTCATGACCTGGGCAGGGAAAGCAAAAACACAAACTAACCTCCATTATCAACTGCTACAGTCTAAACCCTCCCATGGGACCCAATCAGCTTTTTCACACCTGGAAAAATAGGACGCTCTGGGAGCTAATCTTTGCCTGAACTATGTAGGCTTTCTTGCCCTGAATATCATATTTATCTCTCCCACAAAGACAGGGAAATAGAGATTGAGGGAGAGGGAACAAGCATTAATCTCCCTGGAATTAGGGACCTCTCTCTGCTATCTGTTTATGGTGATTTATCAGATCCTGAGCTCTACAAGAGGGCAAACCTCAGTGGTTTAGCATCATCTCCTTTATTGTCAGCCACTATAGCAATGTGTCTGGAAAGGCAACAAGAAATGGTGCTCATTTTCCTATAGCAACCATTCAGCCAGCATAAGCTATCCAAATGCAAATAAGAGTCTCAAACATAACCTTACAGGCAATGAAGAAACGTCAGCTTAGTGTCAATTCAAATGCCTTGCTCTTTACCTACAGCCCTTGTATTTCTTCTCCCCTTTGGAACTTTCCACAAGCTGTTGTGGCAGTTCTTTGTGCAATTCATGACTTTTGTTAAGAATCTATGCACTGAAAGGCCACTTGTGTAATTTAAAAACAAAACCAAATTGCTTTGTGGGTTGTTGAGATGCCCCAGGGAGAGAGGGCCTGCACTAGTCTTGGTGTGCAGGAGTGACCTTTGCCCAACAAAGAGCAGGCAGCCACCCTGGAGGATGGATGAAAAGCATCATGGCTCCCAGACAGAATTTGTTTCCTTCTATTGGTCTGGGGACCTAACCTCCTTCTGGCCTCAGCTACAACAGCTTTCATTCGTGACAAATGGACAGGAGGGAAATGCTCACCGCACTTCCATCTGGGCCAGGAACATACAAGCTCACCCCTGAGTCAGGACCTTGATAAGACATGACAGAAAGTGTACTGTTTACCTGAGTCTTCGTAGACAGCCTAGACCCCAGCCAACAGCTTAGTGAGGGCTGCTGCTTTGTGCTTGTGGAAAGCAGAGAAATGGCAGAGGGAATTCAAGTGAAAAGGAAGAGATCAAGTCTGCCTCCTGTAGAGAGCAGCAAGAAGTCTGTAGAGGAGGGAAAGAAGACATGCTGTGTCAGGGCGGTCAGTTATCTCAGAAGACAGGGAGAGTAAATGGATTGTAGGGGCTGGTGTTGAAGTGTGGAGGGTTAGGCCACCCCCTTCAGCACTGGCATTCCAGTTTGGAGTGCTTATTCTGTTCCCTGTGTTTTGACTGCTCCACTTTCTATCTAGCTCCCTGCTAGTGTGACTGGAAAAGTAGCGGAAGATTGCTCAAATTCTTAGGCCCCTGTCACCCTATGTGGGAGACCCAGATGGAATTCTGGGCTTCTGTTTTAGGCTTGGCGTAGCCTGGGACATTGTGGCCATTTGGAAAGTGAACAAGCAAAAGGAATATCTCTCTCTGTGTCTCCCTCTCTCTACCACTGTCTTTCAAATAAACAAAATATACCTTTAATAAAAATATATTGAAAGGGCACGATTTTTACTTGGGGTTAAGAGTCCAGTTAAGATGCCTTCATTCTATATTGGAATACCTGAATTTGAGTGATGCTCTGGACCACACAATCCCAGTTCCAGCTTCTTGATGATGCACACCATGGAGACAACAAGTGATGACTCAAGTGTTTGAATCCCCGCTACCCATGTAGGAGATCCAGATTGAGCACTCAGCTCCTAACTTCAGCCTGGCTCAGCCCAATGGCCATGTGGGAAGTGAGCCAGCAGGCGCAATCTCTCTTTCTACCTCTTCCTGTCTCCCCTTCCTTTTTTTCTCTCCCTTGTCTTCCTACCTTCATCCCCTCTACTGCGATTCTTAAACAAATTCTTTTAAAAAGTATATTGTACCCATTGCTAGCTTTCACCAGGCACAAATCAAAATCAATCTTTGTTGAGGTACCAGCAAACACACTGGAGTAGCAAAGAGTTATGACTAGGAAGAACCTCAGGAGATCATCCAGCCTATCTTCTTTACAGCAACATTGCACGCCAGTGAAGAGGAAGCTTCATAATCACAGCCTGTGGCCTTGTGCTGAATGTGCCACTTACTGCCTTGCCTATTTTGGCAAGATGCTCAACTTACATGAATTCCAGTTTTAACATCTTTAATAATTTTAGTAGTAATGCTTAACCTGAGGATCACTGTAAGAATCAAATGAAACATTTTGGGTAAATGTGCACACATTGGGTTTACCTTTAATAAAAGATAGCTTTTCAGTATACAAATTACTGATTTACTTTTCAGTATATAAAATTACTGGATTTTATCATAATCCATTATTCCTTATTGTGATTTTTATTACAAACAATTCAAAAAAAAGTCACAAGGTTCATAGAAGGCAGCTGGAATCTACATCTTGTGCCGTTTGTCCAGTATTACCTTTGAGATCCCACAAGGTGAGGACCTGTGGTATGCACAGACTTGAATAAGTTCCCATGTTTTTGACCTGTATGTCTTCCTCTTCCTTGATTGTCAATCAGCAGGTCAATGAATGTGAATGAGCTCTCAGAGTTTGACAAGATAATGAAAGAAATTGAAAAGATTAATTGTTAATTTGGACATACGAAGAAGAACATTATCACAAAATAATACATCATCATTAAATCATAACCCAAGTATCAACACAGTTAGTTTAATGGTACATACCAAGGAATAGGTCTCCAGAATAAATTGAGCTGTGGATAGATTTTTCTTGTAGCTTTCTGTTTAAACTTATGGAGAGGAAGAAATGGCAGGGTATCCATGCAGCTGGAGACCTCCTGCAATGGAATGTAACACCATGCTTGTGACAGTAAGAATGCCTTCCACTGAAGGTGAAAATTAATACTCTGCCCTATGGGGTCAGGACAGTCTATGAATAGAGGTACATGCAAGAGAAGGATGTTGCTTATAGTGCGGGTATCCCATATGAGTGCCAGTTCAAGTCCTGGCTACTCCACTTCCTATCCAGCTCTCTGCTATGGCATGGGGAAGCAGTGGAAGCTGGCCCAAGTGCTAAGAAGCTGGTGGCTCCTGGCTTTGGATTGGTGCAGCTCTGGCCATTGCAGCCTTCTGGGGGAGTGAACAAGTAGATGGAATACACTCTCTCTCTGCCTCTGCCTCTCTGTAGCTCTGCCTTTCATATACATACATGAATCTTAAAAAAAAAAAAAGAAAAAGAAATGTTTAACCTTTAGTTTCCAAGGATTTAGTAGTTCTGGTTTACCCCTCTGGTCACAAGGAGAAATGAGCCACTCTTTTATCTCAACTACAAGTGATTTTTTTTCCTTAACTCACTAGAGTGACACAAATGAGTGTGCCATGGATCTATATCATTCTTTTATTTTTAAAGATTTATTTATTTACTTGAAAATCAGAGTTACAGAGAGTGAGTAGGAGAGACAGAGAGAGAGAGAGGGAGGTCTTCCATCCACTGGCTCACTCCCCAGTTGGCTGCAACAGCCAGAGCTGTGCCAATCTGAAGCCAGGAGCCAGAAGCTTCCTCCAGGTCTCCCATGTGGGTACAGGGGCCCAAGGATTTAGGCCATCTTCTACTGCTTTCCCAGGCCATAGCAGAGAGTTGGATTGGAAGTGGAGCAGCCATGTCTCAAACTGGCATCCATATGGGATGCTGGCACTGCAGGCTGCGGCTTTTACCCTCTATGCCACCATGCCAGCCCCTAATTTCATTCCTTAACATGGACATCTTGGTGAAGGGTCCTTGAGGTAAAATGTTGCCCAGGTTCCAGAAAGAGCAGGTTCATAGATTGCATCATTAAATCAAGATCGAATAATGTTCTCCACAAGACATGAACCTCAGACTATGACCCAATTCATAAGTAGGGTCTTTGTGTATGTATACATTATGATGAGGTCATGTTGGATTTAGGGTGAGCCATATCCAGTTATTGGTGGCTTTATGAGAAGGAATAAAGGGGCCATTATTGTGTATAGTGGGTTAAACTACCACCTACAAAACCTGCATCCCATTTAAACACTGGTTCTTTTCCTTGTTGCACCACTTCCAATGCAGCTCTCTGTTAATGTGCCTGGGAAAACAGCAGAAATTGTCCCAGGTCCTTGGGCCACTGCATTTGTGTGGGAGACCAAGATGAAGCTATTGACTCCTGACTTTGGTCAGCACTGGCCATTGTGGTCATTTGGGGAGTGAACCAGCAGATGAAAGATCTCTCTCTCTCTCTCTCTCTCTCTCCCTGTAACTCTGCCTTTCAGGTAAATACTTTTTAAAAAGAAGAGAAAACTGAGATGCCCAATGTTATACTGCATGGGGATGGAGACAGAGAGTAAAGTAATATGTCTCCTAGTCAAAGAACAATAAAGGTGGCAAACTATCACCAGACACAGGATAAACTATGGAAACATTCCTCTCTAGATCACTAGAAGGAGAATGTCTTGCTGACACCATGACTTTGGACTTCTAGGCTCCAGAGTTGTGAGAATAAATTTCATTTCTTGTAAGTCACAAAGTTTGTGTTGCTTTGTTATAACAGTCCCAGGAAGCCAGCACAAATGAGTGAGAGGTAGTAGACTTAGAAAATATTAGGCATTGAAGGATGATGATTCCATCAATACCTTTTGGTTGCAGGCAACAAAACACTGATGAAACAGAGCCAGCATATAAAAGAGATGGCTGGGGAGCAGTAGTGCATAACATTATAGATGCTGACAAAATAAATGAAATCTCCTGTAATAGAAATCTCAGGTTCTACATGCAACCTGTATCAGTCATGGAGTGTTTTTCATCCTGCATCTGCATCTCTCTTGCAGAAGTACTTTGATCTTTTACTGTTCTCTGAAGTTCAGCTTTTTCTGCTTATATATGCTTCCTCTGTGTTCATTCAATCACTTTAGTGGACTTTGCCTTTCATTTTCCACGGTCACTGACTCTAACAAAAATGTCTATCTTTTTTTCATTTTTTATTCTAATTCTTAATTAGTTTTTAACAGATTGAATGTGATTTGTAGATACAAATCTAAGACTATAATGAAATTCCCTTCTTCTCTCCCTTCCTTCTCTCTGTTCTCTCCCTCCCACCCTCCTTTCTTCTGCCTTTTTTTCTGTCTGTCTTACTTTTTTTCAGTTACTGAGATAATCTGCACCACCATGTTCATAGTGGCACTGTTCACCATTCCCAAAACTTGGAATCAACCAAGGTATTCATCATCAGATGAATGGATACAGAAAATATAGATACAATCGAATATTATTCCTTTGTAAAAAAGAATGAAGCTCTACCATTTGCAGCAAAATGGATGCAACTGGAGGACATCATGTTGAGTAAAATAAACCAGACCTGGAAAGATAAATATTGCATATTCTTTCTTATAAGTGTGAGCTAACTTTTAAAAATGTCTATCTTTTTATTATGTATATATCATTCATTATATGTCATCTACTCTTTCAGTTCCACATTCCTAGGAAATGTTGTCTAAATAGGTTCTTCTCAGTCAGCTTATTAACTAAGTCTTTGAACTTTTGATGATGGATACTTGTAAGGAGACTGTGTATGGAGGATTCCCTAATGTTTATAGCATATGTCAATTAGTAAGGATACCATAGGGAGAACTGATAAAATCTATACAGACACTTTAGGAAGAAAAAAAAATAAAACAAGTAGGCATGAGAAATTTAGGTCTTAGAACATTTTCTTTCTTTTTGTGAAAAAAAATAGATTATTTGAAACACACACACACACAGAGAGAGAGAGAGAGAGAGAGAGAGATTTCATCCTGGATCCATTCCTCAAATGGCCACAATGGCTGAAATGAAACAGGCTGAAGTTGGGAGCCTGCAGCTCCATCTAGTTCTCCCATGTGGGTGGGAGGGGCCCAAGTACTTGGGCCATCTTCTACTGCTTTCCCACATGCATTAGTGGGGAGCTGGATTGGAAGCAGAGCAGCTGGGACTTGAACCAATTCTCATATGGGATACCAGTGTTATAGGAAGTGTCGCAAACTATTGTTCCACAACACTGGCTCTGAGGACATTTTCTTCGAGAGTAGACAGCATGGGGTTTACCTTGTCTTTCTGTCTCTTGGATAAAAATTATTTGAAGCTTATATCTCTTTCAGTGGAATACTCTCATATTTGATGAAGCATAGCACAGGGGACACAAACATCCTTGTCAATGCAAAGGCCTATTGACACACTGATTATCTATCAGTAACTTGCATATGACTCCTAATACTACTGAGTACTGTGGAAGTCTGTCTTCTGGTCTAAGAAGTACAAGGTGATAATTTGAATTGTGGAGGTACTGATTTGCTTTCTTCCTTTCTCCATGCACAGGCAACTTGAGTGGGAATCATGTGTATGCATCTCTTTGGAACTCTGTAGATACTTCACATCAGCTCCATTCAACCTCTAGCAAAGACTAGCCACCAGGTGAAAGACTTGGGGTGGGATGTCGAGTGCTAGTGAGTGTAGTTTTGGGGCAGATGTTCTGTATCTCTTCCCAGTACTTCAATAGGTAAGCACAAATGACTGAAATTCCCTCACACAATGTTTCTCAGATTTGCCTGTGCACTAGAATTGTGTAGGGAGTTTTAAAAATGCTGGAGTTTGGGGGCCGGCACCGTGGCTCACTTGGTTAATCCTCCACCTGTGGCTCCGGCATCCCATATGGGTGCTGGGTTCTAGTCCCGGTTGCTCCTCTTCCAGTCCAGCTCTCTGCTATGGCCCAGGAAGGCAGTGGAGGATGGTCCAAGGGCTTGGGCCCCTGCACCCACATGGGAGACCAGGAGAAAGCACCTGACTACTGGCTTCGGATCATTGCAGCGCCGGCCATAGCGGCCATTTGGGGAGTGAACCAACGGAAGCAAGACCTTTCTCTCTTTGTCTCCCTCTCACTGTCTAACTCTATCTGTCAAATAAATAAAAAATGCTGGAGTATGGATTATGTCCTTATAGCCTCCTTATGTGATTGCTGGACATCAGGAATTTTAAAATCTTTGATATGGGGGTGTGCAGAAATAGCAAAGCCCACCCAAACTGCTGTCAATTAAGAACTTTACCAAAGGCAGCCCCTTCATTTGGCATCAGAGGTATCACTTAATTTAAATTGTAAGTCCCTGTATAGATAAATGTCAGATCTATTGTCATCAGTGGAGACAAAGCCTGTCTCAAATGCCAGTGCTGAGACTGTGTGTGTGTCAAACTCCCCTCCACAATCCACATTCCATCTCAGCTCTTTCACCTGGTGGATAGTCCTTTGGGTGAAGGTTGAATGGAGCTGATATGTATAAAATATCCCAATGAGATGCCAATACATGATACCCATGCAAGGCATTTCTGCATGGAGAGAGGAAGAAAGTAAATAAGTACGTCTTTTTACCCAAAGACTGAACTGTAGCTGTCATACTGAGAATAGACTGATGTTGTTCATGCCCAATATTGTTCAACTGACAGTCCCACACAGCTGAAATCAGAAGGTAATAAAAGCATTCCACCTCCCTTTGGATTTCTGGAATTCTGCAGGCCATGGAAAACTTGTCATATGTAGTGCACAAAAAAATAAGACTCATTCCACTCCCAGAGACCTACTTAAATGCTGCATTCATTACCTGTGGATCACCCCTTAAAACAATATGACACAATTTCCCAAAGACCACACACTAAAAAGAAATGAAGCATTTTATCTCCTGCCTAAGCCGATTGTAGATGGGATGACAAAGGGTTCTGTGGGGGAAGCAAGGCTCATGGACAGGATTGGATAGTCATTTCCTGAAGCTTATTATTTAGAGTCTGGTCTATAGAATGCTAGCTTTTGGTAATTCAGGTCTGGGGAGAACTGACATTTCTAAAGATTTCTGTAGAATAAAACAAGGATTTCTTAAGATAAAGGACAGAAAAAGAAAAGTGCTGCAATTTCATTTTCTCTGCAGGGTCTTAAGTCTTTACATCATTTTGCTCTAACTGATTTAACCCTTCTTTCCATGGGGCCTAAGAACAGTGGTGTGTGCATTTTTCTCTCTGAAGGGATAGCAGCTACTGTGGTTCTGAAATCAGGAAAGGACTTACATTGGCCTCCTAGGACTAAAGACTTTGCTCCATATCTTTGGATACCTGAAAAGATTGTTTGAACAGGGGTACCCTTAGGACTGGGAGAGGAAGGGGAAAAATCTGGATAGGGGTGATGGGTAGTGAATTTCATACTTCATATGTGAAGCACTCAAGAGTTCTTTAGGAAAAGAGGACAGAAAAAAAGGAAGAAGGGAAAGGAGGGAGGGAGCCAAGGAAATTAAACAAGGAAGAATGTCAGCAAAGGGTATGGAGAGTCGATGCTACACATGGGAAATCTGGGTTAGACCCCAGAACAAATTCCGGGCAACTGGAATTGAATGAATTCCCAGCTGGACAGCTCTCTGCCCCACCTCCAGAAGCCTCCATGCGTTTGCTCTGGAGGACGTAATGCTCCCGAGCTTGTTCAGTCTTAGAACTTGGAGCCAAGTGAGGGAGGATGGCAGGAACAATTCAGGGAGCCTGCAGGAGCAAAGGGAAGAATTAATGCACTGAACTGACAAGCTTTCCTTTCCTTACCTTGTATTCACACTTTTTTTCAGCAAGATAACAGGTTTATTTATCTCAGTCCTAGAGGTTTAAGGGCATGAAACTGACATAGGCTTAGTTTTGGTTTGCACCTCACAATGGTCAGAGCTCATGCTGGACGAAGAGATCATCACAAGATGAGATAAAATGCCAGAACAGCTGGGAAATGACCAAGCTTGCTTTTTTTTTTTTTTCTTTAAAGGTTTATTTATTTGAAAGACTTCTGGAGAAAGAGAAAGAGAGACAATCTTCCATTTGCTGGTTTACTCCCCAAACGACAGCAACAGCCAGGGCTGAGCCAGACTGCAACCAGGATCCTGGAACTCCATCCAGGTCTCCCGCATGGGTAGCAGGGGCCCAAATACTCAGATCATCTTTGGCTGCTTTCCCAGGTGCAACTGCAGGAAGCTGGATGGGAAGTGGAGCAGCCAGGACTTGAAACTTCACTCAGATGGAATGCCCCATATATTTTCATTGTATTTGTTTAAAAAGCTTTTTTAACATAACAGTCCTTCTTACAAGAAGTAACTAGGGGTCCAATGAGAACTACCTTGATCCCTTCTGATTGCAGTGACTCCAATGACTTGCAGTAGGCCCCTCCTTTTAAAGGGCCACCACCTCTTCACATCGACACACTAATGACCAAGTTTCTAATACATGAAATTGGGGTAGACAAGCCACTGCAGGGTGTTTATTTGTTTTCTTTTCATTTTTACTTTGAAGTTTCTTTTTTCAGAAAACGATACTCCTGGCAGCATACTTTTAACATTGCCCTAGTGTGATACTTTATGATGTCACCTGTGAGCAAAGTTACAGAACACTTTGGAACAGGATGCATAAGAAATTTTTAACTGAAGTGCTTACTTCAAGTTACTTCTGTGTTTGTGACTGAAAATCATG